>NW_027616337.1:0-175322 GCF_053564925.1 Oryzias latipes
TAAGTTAGGTGTCCACATTTTCAGAAACATTATTGCAAAAACAGATTACATCTACTTTTGATTTTCACACTAATGATTTAATATCCTTTACAAGCGGGGGGGTCAGGCAGCCCATGTTTCAGTCATTCATCTTGAATCTCTGACATCACTGAAACTTTCTTCAGTTTTTTAAAATCAGCTCCTTTATTTCTAAGTAAAATGGCGTCTTAAGTTCTTGCACGCAAGAAAATAAACTATCTTTTTGCAGATTATGTTGTGTTTATGTGATCAATCTGAGCATGAAGAAAAAAATGGTATGAAGACTGGCAGGCCTTGGCTGTTTCTGTTTTCTGTGACTCAGAGGGACGGCTCACTGCAAGTTTCTGAGATCACCAAAGCCAGTGTTTGTGTGTGATTGCAGTTTGTCATCTATCTTTGATCATATTTGTCTAACAATTGGAACACCATCTACGAGACGAGGTGCAGAAGGGAGTCCTGGAGCAGGTTTTAACTAGTTGACGTGGAAGACTGGATGGATCCTAAGGGTGGAAGGGATATCCAGCCTAAATACCACCAGGTTGATGATCTTAGTGTAGCCCGGTCTTAATAAAAAAAAAAGAGAAATTGTTCATTTAAATAGTATTTGTCTTAATAAATATGTGGTACATAATTTAATTATGTTTAAGTTTTCTATACCACGTAAGTTACTTATGTTAAGTGAAACTGTTGGTAAAGATTTTGACTTAATATTTGTTTTGATATTTTTATAAGTTACTAGCTATGATTTGGCTAATTCTATTGGATGTCAGATTGTCCATCAAAGAATGCTTTGAGTGTTATTGATTGGTTGAGAATGGTAGTCCAATCACACTATTTGAGGGAAGGATGATGGAAATCTGCATATGTGTTGAATGCAGAATGCAGATTTCAGTCAGTGATTTGTGGCAGCACCAAACCATACTTTTTTTGTTTTTTAAATCACACCCAGGGTCCCGCCCATAGAACTGCAATATTTTAGTTGTTTACTATTTCATTGGCTACATGGGACAAGCGCTACATTAGTGAAGGGGAAGGGACTGATGTAATGTGGTAGCAGTTTCTTGGAACCCCCTTTTAGGTGCACATCAGTGGAAGAAAGCCACACCGTCTCCCTCCCAGTACTCTGGTGCAGCAACCCGTCTACGGGTTGCCACGGTGGTCAACCTCTACCTGGTTTCTCAGTAACCTTTCTTGAAAAAACCTCCAAGTATGCCCGCAGCGCCTCACAAAAGCTGCTGGACCAAACAAAGCCAACTGTTGGGGTGGCTGGTACCCATTGGCCACTTGGAAGGGGGAGGGGCCTTATGAGTTGACCAGAGCATTATGAGAGTACTCTGCCCACGTTGAGAAGACTACATGTTTGGGTTCTTGTTGCACATGGCTCGCAGAGTCAGTGTAGACAAATTACATGGTTGGAGATTATTACCGCTAACTCATTGGCAGATGGAAGCTCTGGCAAAGGAATGGCATGAACCAACGTGGAAAATCTGTCTACCACTGTCAGAGTAAGGGTTTTACTTTGGATCTGGAAAGTCTCATGATAAAGTCTATAGCTATATGAGACCTGGGTCTGGAGGGCATTAGTAGAGGCTGTAGGAGTCCAACAAGGTGAGGGGGTGGGGGTACAAGGAACCTTAACACTAGCACACACAAGAAAGGATGCAGCAAAGGTGTGGCGCCACTAGAAAGCCAGTCAGAGCAACTCCAGGGTGGCAGGCCAAATGTGTGGAGTGTCCCCACTTTAGCACCTGGGGACGGAGACTGGGAGGGACATACAGACACCCAGAAGGACAACCAGCAGGAATGGTAGAGGAGTCAGGCATAGAGGATTTAATCTTACACTCAAGTCCATTGACGTATTCCCAGCACCATCTTGTGAGCCAAGATAGTTGTCTCACTCCCCAAATCCTTGACCTCCTCCTTTACCTGGTGCTGATAAGACAGGGCTTCAGGCTTAGCGTTCTTGCTGCCAGTTTGGTAGGAGAGTGTATAGTGGAACCTGTCAAAGAACAAGCCCAGTGTGCCTGACAGGAGTTTAGTCTCTTGATACATAATTTGTGGTCGCTCCACACCAGGAATGGCTGCTCTGCACTCTCCAACCAATGTTGCCACTCCTTGAGAGCTAGTTTGACTGCCAGGAGCTCCCTTAACTCTCTTACATTAAATTCAAAATGGAGCCATGAAGAGAGAAATTCCCAGCAGTCCCATCAAACAGTTCAGGAGATCCCAGCTGCACTTGTCGGGATGGGAGGGCATGGTCCAGGTGGGGGACATTGTTATGTCACGCCTGACAGCCTCGCACATCTCAGACTAAGGCTGACAACTCCTCAGCTTCTGGCTTGAGACCATCCTGCTGGGATTGACATGGTCGGCTCGTATTGTCACGGTTTGGCAAGCAGTAGGAAACCAAGATGCAGGACGGAACCACAAGCACTTGTAGAAGCAAAGTCCAAATATTTAATTTACAAAATACATATTTAAACAAGAACCAAACTAGTCAAGAGGCAAAACGAGCCAACCCTAAAGGGTCCAGCATAGTTCCTTAAATACACTGAGATTAATACTAAAGTGCAGGCAGCTGTGACTGCTTAACACAGGAGAATAGGCGGAGTCACAACCAGCCTGCACAGAAGCAAAAGAAGAGACTGGAAAAATAACACAAAACAAGCAAAACATGACACTCTTCTGTTGGGCGGATGTCCTTGTTACAGCAGGGGGTTATGGAACTTCAGACACACCATTTGTATAAACCTCTTTAGTATTTGAGGCTAAACTTGATTTTCGGTAACGCTTTAGAATAAGTCCTTAATAAACCATTTATAAGACATTAACAAACACTACTAATGTTTTATTAAGCCGGTAATAAGTACATTAATTAGCATTTGTAAATGTCTTACAACTGACTTACAAGCTGTAAGACATTTACTTTGATGTTTCATGTCAAAGTCAAAGAATTTTCAAGGACACTGCAGGGAGTTGAACCCCGTCTAGCTGAAGCCAGAGAACCATCTACCAGTGCCTTTTGCTTTTTTGACTGAACACGGACGGCAAAGAAAAACCTGGAGTCCAACCAGCATATATATACCCTCTCCATTTCTATGGGCTTGGGACCATCACAGAAAGTTTGCGACTCTCTGAGGCTGGATTATATATATGTTTATTTTTATTTATTTTTTATTTGTATATTTTTTATTACAAACTAAAAACTATCTAGCAATTGAACATTATATACATTATACATTATATACATTTTCATAAATACATGGAAATAAAACCTAATACAATGTTGATAAATGACTTGAAATGAACACTTATTAAATTTTTCTAAAAATAAATGTTATTAAAATATTTTTAAATGTTTTCCTGGATATTAGCAGTGTCTTGTGTCATTACATTTAGGAATCTTGATTTTCACTTTTTTTTGTGTGTGTGGGGGGAAACTAGAGCACCCAGAGAAAACCCCACGCGTGCATGGAAAGAAAACGCCAATTTAACCATGCAGCCCGTTTTTTTTAACTAAAAACAAAATCCAAAAAAGATTTAACTCAATCACTTCACATATTCCCACTAGCATCAAAACCCTGACGAATCTTGATTTACATCTTTTTTATTTTTGGTTGTGGGGGGAAACTAGAGCACCCAGAGAAAACCCCACGCATGCATGGAAAGAAAACGCCAATTTATCCATGCAGCCCGTTTTTTTAATTGAGCGCAGTCGCTTGCTTTACTTTTTCGAGCAAAAAATTCTGCGGCAAAATTTGGTGAAGGAAAACCTCTTGACCTTCTTTCCTTTCTTTGGTTCCACTTCTACTTCAGCCTGTTGTTCTGTTTTCTCCCTGCTTTCGAAGTTCTTGACTGAAAGTTCCTCTTGGATTTCTTGAGGATCTTTCTTCATTCCATCACTCTTCTTCTCAGCCCTTCCATCATTTTCTGTGTCAGGACAGTTTGTTTTTTCAACCTCTGTTGTCTTTTCCCCAGTCTGGTCTTTGGGATTTGTGGTTTCTCCCTCTTTAGTGATGCATTCCTGATTCACAGAGTCAGTCTGTACAGAGACGGTTTTCTTCTCCTCAGCATCAGAGTCAGTCTGTACAGAGACTGTTTTCTTCTCTTTGTTTACCTTCAGTTCTTCCAACTCCCTTTTTGCATCTTCTGCTTCTTTTTCCTTGAGTTTGTTCAATTCAAGGAGTGCATTTTTCTCCTCTTCGTGTTTCTTCAGTTGCTCTTTCAGCACAGCGATAGTGGATTCATGCTGAGCAGAGACCTCCAGTTTCTTGTTTAAGTCAGCATTTTCTTTCTCCAAATCTTCAACTTCATCAACCAGAACTTGATTTTCTGCCTTTAGTTCCTCATTTTCTTCTTGAGACTCCTGATATTTTCTTTCAAGGTCCTCAAAGGCTTTGTTGTTGTCTGGTTTGGGTCCTTTGCCTCCCTTTGCAGCCTTCTGCTCTTTTAAATCTTTAAGCTGCTGTTTCAGCTTTTTGATGTGAGCTTCATTTTTGTCAGTGATGTCCATTTGTTGGATCAACACGGCCTTGCATTCTTCCAGCTCCCAGACCATGTCAAGGTTGGCCTGTTTCAGGGTCAAATGTTCTTCTCTCGTCTGATCTTTCTCTTCTTTTAGGTTTTTGAATTTCTCTCTCAACTCTTTGGTGTCAGTTGAAACAGCAAGTTCTTCCAGTTCTTTCTTCAATTGAGCATTTTCACGCTCAAGAGCTACCACTTTGGTAGAAAGACCCTGGCCTTTTTTGTCCTGGATGAGGTTTTCATGGGCCTTTTTCAGCGTATTGAGTTCCTCCAGAACTTCACTGAGTTTTGGGCTTGGATTTTTGCGCCTGTTTGCGTTGGTTACACGGGGCATTTTTACTACTCGTTAGGTGTAAAATAACAGAAATGACGGTTTAATGAAAGTTTCAGAAACAAAAGCTTTTTGTCTCAGCAAAGAATGTGCTCCAAGTGCGTTTTCAAAGTACTCTTTCTAGAGCAATGACCTTTGATATCTTCGACCACAGCGAACGTTTGGACTAGAATTCTGAGATGTATATCTGGACTAGAGTGCCTCATCTGCATGATGTCATATGAAATCATGTGATATCATTTAAAGTCATATGATTACTTAAATTAGCATCATGTGCTCTGACATTATTACATAAGGGCACTGATGTCATATGATATCATGATGACATAAGCTAACATCAGGTGCTCTGACATCATCATTACATAAGGGCGCTGATGTCATGAGATCTATGACATCAGTAATCCCTGATTCTATCTTTAAAATTGTATACATTTACCTCGTGGTGTTTTTCTTCTATTTTTTTTAAATTAATTAGTAATTAACAAAGAAAACATCTTCCACACCAAAAATAATACAATTTTAATATTTAAAGTTAATAATAAATAAGTATTTAATAATGAACATCTATCAATCTTCTCTACTTATTCCTTTCAGGATCACAGAAATACAGGCTCCTGTTCCAGCCATTGAATGAGATTTTAAGTCCTTACTTTTGTATTAGAATACAATCAAAGCAATATTTGATCATTGAATCAGATTGCCTGCTGTCCATTTAGGCAGATTTAAATGAAAAAAAAAATAAAAGGTGAAATTGTTTGAATCCACAGAGACAGTTTACATTTTTCAAATCTCATGCTCCATCTCATAGAATAGAATAGAATAGAATAGAATAGAATAGGTGGTGAAGGCTAAACTATGGACCACCATGGACAATCCCTCCCATCCTCTCTACAAAGTGGTGGACATTCAGCAGCTTTTTAGGAGTAGACTCATAACATGGGACTGTCCTGCAGGACAGTTGGAGGCTGACTCCACTCCCAGCCCAAATTTAAAAAATGAAAGAAAAAAAATAAGTGGCCGGGCTAGGGTAGGTTACACTCACACTGAATCTTCAGTATGAAGAGTGATTCAGAACAAAGTGATGCCAGTTTCATCACAGAACTTTCTGTGGAGGTTGAGGATTTTCTATGCCACCTTCTCCCGAGGCAGGTGCTCATGGTCCAGAACTTTATTGTTTCAAGCCGCTGACTCAAGACACTGCCTCAACAATGCTCAACGGCGGGGCTGCTGGCACAGCTGAGGGTTTGCAGGATCCCTGTGTCTGAGTGATAAAATGACACTAACATCATACCAGCAGTCTCTGGATATCTGGAAACATAGCCTATTAAATTATAAAAAAGCTCTGCGTAGAGCTAGAAGCCAGTACTATTCAACCTTAATATCAGAGAATGGAAACAATCCAAGATTTCTTTTTAGCACTATAGCTAAATTAACTCGCAGTCAGAGCTCAGTAGAACCACATGTTCCTGTTTCTCTCAGCTCTGATGATTTTCTTACATTTTTCGATAGTAAAATCTCAAATATTAGACATAAGTTAAATCAAGTTATTCCTACTATCAGCCCAGAGCAGGCCGAAGCGGTAGAAATGGAGGCATCCATAGAAACCTCTGTAACATTGGACTGCTTCACTGCTGTGGATCAAGCGGAAATAACATCAATTATTACGTCCTCCAAATCCTCAACGTGTCTGTTAGACCCAATTCCCACTAGACTTTTTAAAGAAACTTTTCCCCTAATTAATGATCCCATATTAACAATGATAAATGCCTCTCTGGAAACGGGTTACGTGCCACAGTCTTTTAAATATGCAGTTGTTAAACCTCTTCTGAAAAAGCCCAGTTTGGATCCTAGCATCTTGGCCAACTATAGACCGATATCAAACCTGCCCTTTATTTCTAAAATCCTAGAAAGAGTTGTAGTTAAGCAGCTTTACTGCCACCTACAGGACAACAGCCACTTTGAAGACTTTCAGTCGGGGTTTAGACCTCACCACAGTACGGAAACTGCACTAGTTAGAGTCTCTAATGACTTGTTATTGGCCTCAGAAAAGGGACTACTTTCTATTCTGGTCCTGTTGGACCTCAGTGCAGCCTTTGACACTATCGACCACGGTATTTTACTCCATAGATTAGAGCAGGACATAGGGATCAGAGGATCTGCTCTCCAGTGGTTTAAATCCTATCTGTCTGATAGGTATCAGTTCGTTAATGTAAATGGCCATTCCTCTCAGTGCACTCGAGTCAACTATGGAGTCCCACAGGGCTCAGTCTTGGGACCGATCTTGTTTACGCTTTATATGTTACCCCTAGGAAACATAATCAGGAAACACAGCATTAATTTTCATTGTTATGCCGACGATACGCAGTTGTATTTATCCATGAAGCCTGACCAGAATGACCAGATAGAGAAACTGAACGCCTGCATCAGTGACATCAAGACCTGGATGACAATTAATTACCTCCTCTTGAACCCAGAAAAAACTGAGGTCATTATACTTGGTCCTAAAAACCTCAGAGATGCTCTGTCTGCTCAGATAGTCTCCCTGGATGGTATAAGTATAGCCCCCAATTCCACAGTTAGAAACCTTGGGGTTTTACTTGACCAGGATTTATCATTTAAGGCTCACATATCTCAGGCATGTAGAACTGCCTTTTTTCACCTGCGGAATATTGCTAAGATCAGAAATATACTTTCTAAGAGTGATGCTGAAAAACTCATCCATGCATTTGTTACGTCGAGGCTGGATTACTGTAACTCCTTGTTAGCAGCGTGTCCTAAGAGTTCCTTAAGAAGTCTCCAGCTTGTTCAGAACGCAGCTGCTAGATTGTTAGCTGGAACCAGCAGAAGAGATCACATCACTCCTGTGTTAGTTTCGCTCCATTGGCTCCCAGTTGATTCTAGAATTAAGTTCAAGATCCTCCTGTTAACCTATAAGGCCTTACATGGAATGGCCCCGTCCTATATTAAGGACCTCATAGTCCCTTACCAACCAATCAGAACACTTCGCTCGCAAAATGCAGGACTGCTTGTGGTTCCTAGAATTAGTAAAAGTACGGTTGGAGGTAGAGCGTTTAGCCACCAAGCCCCTGTCTTATGGAATAAACTCCCAGCTCATGTAAGAGAGGCCGACACAGTTTCTACATTCAAAGCTAGACTGAAAACGTTCCTCTTTGGACAAGCTTATTGTCAGACTAGTTAGTATTCAGAGATTATTTAACTTAATGTTAGTTTGTTTAAATTAAACTTAATAAAAACTATTTCTTTTAAAAGGCTGCTAGAAGTTGAAGCTGGGGTAACTATGGTGCACTGGGGTTCTGTCCTCTTTCCTTTTTTACTTCTACCCTTCCTCTCCTCTATTCTTGATCATAATTTATTATTTAGTTCTCCATGCCTCTGTTTGGTGCAGTGCGATTCATGTATTGTCCCTCTTTTCCTCTCCCCTCCTGGGGAGTGGGAGTGCTTCCAGACTCCAGTTGGCTCATCCGTGCTCCAGTTCCTGACCGTTTACCTCGCCTTTGCTCCTGCTCCTACACCTGGCTGTGGATCCTGCCTCTGGCTCATCTCTGGCTCGTCTCTGCTCTGTACCTGACCGAGTACCTCGTCTCTGCTCCTGCTCCTACACCTGGCTGTGGATCCTGCCTCTGGCTCATCTCTGGCTCGTCTCTGCTCTGTACCTGACCGAGTACCTCGTCTCTGCTCCCGCTCCTACACCTGGCTGTGGATCCTGTCTCTGGCTCATCTCTGGCTCGTCTCTGCTCTGTGCCTGACCGAGTACCTCGTCTCTGCTCCTGCTCCTACACCTGGCTGTGGTTCCTGTCTCCGGCTCGACTCGCGCCTTTGACTGTCCCCACAACCACGGCTGGATGAAGCTCGTCTGCTGGACTTTTATATATGTAGTTGTAGATTTAGATAAGTTAATTCTTCTCTAAGAGTTCTGGTAAATCGCCTGTCCGTCCTGGGGGAGGATCCCTCCTTCATGTGGGCACCCCTGAGGTTTCTTCGTTTTTTCCGGAATCCGGTTTTTTGGGGAGTTTTTCCTTACCGCGAAGGGGGGTCTAAGGGCAGGGATGCCAGTATAGCTTAGTCAGTTTGTTAGTTCATTTTAGTATTTTTCTATTGAACTCTTTGTATTCGTGATCCTTTTGATTTCATGTTTTACTTCGAAGCCCATAGAGACGACTGTTATTGTGATTTTGGGCTATACAAATAAAATTGAATTGAATTGAATTGAATTAATAAAGTCTGATGTATTAAGCAAAGAATCCCGAGTGAATCTTCATTGCAAATCCCAAAAGGACAGAGTTTGCTGGATTCAATGCCAGTTGCAGTTGCAACTGGTGCGTAACTTCCATGTCCGACCGTTACACATTTTAAGGTGGCCAGGGCTTTTATGCTAGAGCTGCCAAGCATGACGTGAAACTTTTCAAATGAGATGAGACTTGTATGAGTTCAACAATCGTGAAATTAAACCTTAGTACCTTGTTTCAACCTCTAAGGGGCAGCACACAGACTGTGCCAGACCATATTATCAGGAACATATAAGTTTGACAATCAGGGTCAAATTTAAGTTTGTTAGCATATTGATTAAAAGGTTAAGGGAATGCAGTTGGAAAAATTTTGGACCACATAAGTTAATATATGTCATGCAAACCTGCAGAGTACACAATTTAAATTCATTGCTTGACCACCATTTCTATATTTCAGCACGTGTCCCTGATGAGGTGGTAGAGCATTACCAAAAGGTGAACAAGGCCTACAACAAAGGACGTACATTGTCCTCAGCATTTCATAAAGTGGGAGTCGATCGGAAAACAATTGTTTGCAGGGCTGCGGTGGCAGAACTTGCCATTGCAGCCCCAAAGAAAAACTCAGAGCTGAAACAACTGCACAGTCCAAAAAGAAGCTCAATGACTTTACAAAGGGTTTCATCGACATAATTTATGTGAATTTAAAGTTTGGAGACACAATTTACACTTTTTAAAAAATTGGAAAGTTATTAACCCTTGGTAAGGGCAGATTCTGAGTGGTTTGGTTCAAAATGTTATATAAAGTAGGGCACAATCTGTAAACGGCAGTACGGGTGTCTCTTCGTTCACAATGTGGTTGTGATGTGTTGAGTTGCTATATGTTTGTGGCCTGTTTAAAGTAAAAAAGATAATTTTTCATTTTCTGTAGTTTGTGGTTCTTTATGGTTCTTCATTGACTCAAACTGTCAATGAAGGTTCTCGTTCATCCAGGTGGTGTAGTGTTGAGGTTGAGTCATATCAGCTGGACTTAAAAAAATGTAAGTCCATCTTAACATGGGAACTGTTATTATTAATCCTGTACAAGCCATTTATAAATGGCTTGTAAATATTTGGTCACGCTTTAGATTGGGGGGGCTGCAAAACACTCAATAAACTGTTAACAAGAACACAAGTATTACATGCATTGTTGTCTTATAAGGTATTTGTATAAAATTGCAAATGCCAAAAAATACTTTATAAATGATTAATAAATGCTTATAAATGTCTTTATAATCAGCTTCATACCACATTAGTCATGGTTGTTAATGTCTTATTAAGGCCCGTACACACCGGGATGAATATTCGCCAGGCGTTATTCGCCAGCGTTTTTCGCTGCGTTTTTTGTGTTCACACCCAGGTGATTTTCGCTGACGATGAGCCGAGCGAACATGCAATTTCATTCCCTGACATTAGATGGCGCTTAATGTAAAACAGAAATACTCCTGTACACAAGGTGGCGCTGTGCAACTTTACGCTTCTTAAAGTCACTTTTCACTCAGAAGAAAAGAGCAAGTATTTACGCGCTTGTCAGAATCATACAAAGAAAACATGAATATTTCAAGCACCAGTTGCTCCAACTGGTGCTTGGTTCGGGGATATTTCAGAATGTCCGTCATTATTTCTTCGCGGCAGTGTAGACGCTACTTGGAGTCTATCTTTTTCGCTGGTATATGTGCTCAGAAAGGCAGTTTTGTGTTTAAGCGCCCCCAAGTTGTGTTTTACTGTAACTTCAGAAGCTCCAGACACGTGTGCCATTGCGCCATTCTCATTGGTCGTATAGTTTTCGACGCGATGCGTCAAATCAAAAAAACGAACCCGAGGCGTTTTTTTAAAAAGTGACGCTTTGACGCGTGGCGTTTTCTCGCGTCGGTGTGCACACTCACATTGGTGCCCTTTGTTTAGTCACAAGGCGTTAAATGTCGGCGAATATCGCTGGTGAAATTCGTCCTGGTGTGTACGGGCCTTTAGTAGTTGGAAAAGTTTTATGTATTTATAACAAGCGTATTTAAACTTGTAAGTCAGTTGTAAGACATTTACAAATGCTAATTAATGTACTTATAAGCGCCTTAATAAAAAATTAGTAGTGCTTGTTAATATCTTATAAATGGTTTATTAAGGACTCTTATAATAAAGCGTTACCCTTTATGATAAGAGTCCTTAATAAACCATTTATAAAACATCAACAAGCACTGTTTTTATAAACAGCTTATTTAAACTTGTAAGTCAGTTGTAAGATATTACAAATGCTAATTAATGTACTTATAAGCAGCTTAATAAAACATTAACAGTGCTTGTTAATGTTTGTAAATGGTTTATTAAGAACTCTTATTATGAAGCGTTACCGATGTTTATCAAAGTGGTGTCCAAAGAAAAACTTATCCATACACCGAATAACTACAAACATACAGTACAGACTCACCTTCAAATGAATTGGAAGTGGTGTCCAAACTTTTGGTATGTACTGTATCTGTTTGCAAAAACCTTCACATATGTACATACTGAAGTACAAAATACAGATGCACACGCACATACAGTACTTATATGCATACAAGACAAACACATGTTCAGTATACAACATTCCTGGGCAAATACAAACATTACAAAGGTGAGCAGGCACCTGTTCTGCTGCAGTCATTCTGATGAGGTTTTAGTAAAATTCTGCTAAAGTTGTATTGGAAGGCTGCTACAGTTCTGCTGGACTTCTGTTGCAGTTCTGCTGGAGTTCTGTAGCATGTCTGTGGTTTTGAGACTTTTCTGCCATGCAGAATAAAGAGCATCTCCAGGATGATAAGCCGGTAGCGGGTATTAACACAAATATCTTCTTCATCAGAAAATTATTTTCTTCCGTTTTATTTTCTGTACAAGAAGTTAAATATTGTCTGCACTACCTTCACTCATAAACTGTGGTATTCTTTTAGTTTACATTGATTAGCATGTGTCAGTCTAATGTGTCCCCCCTCCCACTTCTTGTCTGCTCTCTTTCAGGGTATAAAACGTGGTTCACAGTCCTACCCCCACAAAAAAACAGTAAAGATTTTCTGCCTCCAGAGGCCTCTATTGATGAATGACCCCCACGCTCCTCAGAGCATACAGATATCAAACATGCAGACGTGTGCAGGGCGGCTGGACACCTCTGAGGTGGGGGTGAGATGCTATCTGCTGCACTCAGCTGACGACCTCTCACAGCTCATTTGTCTGCTGCAACAAACTATTACTTAGAAAGGATGAACCTTCATTGGACAATTAGGAGAAGAATAGATTTTTTGTCCACATTAAGAGACCACCCACAGCCCTCAATGCACAAATTTGTCTGCTTTTCTTATTTCAAGAAATACAATGACACCCCAAGGACAAACACAGACGATCATCAAAATGCAAAACACATTCAGGTCTGTCCGAAAACTGCTCAAAAGGAGAGGTGTGCTCAGGGTTTAGCAGCTTCTTCCTTTAATCTGTTTCATTTAAAGCCAAATCAATAAAACTTTATTAGAAGAGCCACAAGATAACAACAAGCAGGCAGAGCAGAGACCACTAAAAATAATCCATCACGCAATCCTTTTCTTGTTCCAATTCTGAACACTAAAGCATTGAGGGCTGATTTATAATTTGGTATATTTCAATTTTAGCCAAATCTTTTTGAGTCTCTCTGTCTAATTTTCATCAGTAGGCTCAGGTTCCAAATGAATGCTTTCTGCAAAGAAGGTTCAATTCCCAGTTGGGAGTCCAGTTGAGAGTTTGTAAACAGAGAGAGAGAGAACAAATGTTTAACTTGAGCTCCAACACTCAGCTTGCTTTGTCAAATGACGACTAGAGTCTGAATTCAGAAGGAAAACTGTTTCCCCATAAGTCCCATGTTCAGAAGTTATACTAAAAGTGCACACCCATTGGTTTCAAAAGGCTTTTTTGAGTTTGCTGTTTAATTTAGTTAATTTGATGCTAGAGCTCACATTTGAACACAACTAGGGGGGTCTTTGATTGTCAGATAGATGAACTTGACAAAATCCAATTTTACTTTGTCTCACCCCCTTTTTGGAACATTGTTGTTGGGCAGAACTAAGTATGGGGGACTTGCTTGTGGATTCCTTTGTGCCATGTGGACATTTGAGGAATATTCTTCATTTCTGAAGGCCTTAATGTTTCAACTGTATTGTGATCACGGAAAATACAGAACAAGGTAAATCCTGAAGAATCTTTTTTTTTAAAAGGTGTTTAATTGAAATGACTCATTCTTGTTGGAGATTGTGCGCTGAGAGGATGTACAGTATTACAATATTTGTTTGAAACAAATATTTGATGTTCGGTCATCCATTTGGCCCGTTTGTCCTGCCGCCAGATTTGCTTTTCCCGGCTGCTCTCATACCCCCCCCCCCCCGCCATGCTGGTCTTAGTGTGGTCAGGTTGGTGGGGATAAACAACACTGCCTTCCTCAGCTGTCTCCCATGAGTCACAACAGTCATTTTATCCTTGAATGCTGCAGAAATTGCATAAAGCTCAGCTGTGAACTGCCACTCTCCTACTGCTGGGCGATTACAGGATATCCTTCAGAACCTGATCACTCAGAGGTTATACTGGAGGACTAATATGGCGCTGATGTTCCCAAGATGTCCGTGTGTGCATAACTAGCCGCCACAAAGGTTTTGCTTTAATCAGAGACACAAATGTCACACAAATGACTATTTTAATAAATCCATTGCCTCTCTGAGGCAGAGGTGGTTCTGACTCACGACATGAATTATTGTGCCACTGCTCTTCTCTGTGATTAAAGGCCACATTTGATAGGCTCCTTATGAGAATCCAAGCATATCTAAGTCTGCAGGCCACAGATTATTCATTTTCTTGTTACCGCCTCTGGTCTGCTGCTTAAATCCATACATGCTCTTTGCAGGTTCACCTGAAATTTCTCAAATCTTTAAGCCATTAAGGGGCAGCACCTGTGCAGGCCTTGCTTTGTCCTCCTCATCAGCATCACAAATACTTCAGGAATGTGTGTGCACATGCTTGTCCTCGGCACATGCACGTCTTCTAAAGTGCTGACTGGAGTCATTTCCCGCCCGCTGGCAGTCTGCCTGCAGCCTGAGATACTGTGTCCCTGTGAGCTTGTGAACAGCTATTGATCGGCTGGAAAACACCTCAAGCTTTCCATTATCGCCACATGAACACATTTCAAACCGTAAGAGTCCGCACTGAAGGCGAGTTAAGTTTTTAAATATTTATCTCCCATAGTGGAGGGAAGGCAGAAAAGCACCATACTCAATGCAGAGGGTTTTGTACTGTATGTGCATGCACATGTCTGAAACTGCGTGTGCATGTGACAAGGTAGCAGAAGTATAATAAAGACACACAGTCATTGCAGAGCCAATCATTAAGGCAGTTTTTAATTAGAAAATATTTACAGATTTGATCTCACAGATTCTGTGCAGATAAAAAAGGAAAAATTCTCATAAAAGTTTAATCCTAACATTGTTTGTGTCCGTTTAAAATAGCATGTATCTGCAAGTTGGATGGGTGTACACCATTGATTGTATAGGAGAACTGGACTCACCTTTCAAATAGTAAGTACCCGCTGGTCCCAAGTGACCAAATTCCCATTGATTTCCAAAAGAATTAAACAGCTATTCCTCAATCATTATATTTGTCAAAATAACCATTCTTGCTCTGCTACATCTTTTTTTAACATGTTTTTGCTCATCTTAATTTTTTTTCCCTATTTTTTTTTTCTGTAGTGAAAGGTATTCAAGTTATAAATCAGTCAATTCGTTGCTTCAATAAAAGTATGAGGTGTCAGGTCAAATGTTTGATTAGATTGGCAGATTTTCCCAAGACGCTTTCAGTGGTAGGGGTGTGGATTTCCATCAAGCTCACTCCTGATTGGAAGGAGTGGTTGCCATAGAAACGTTGACTCAGACTATTGACCATATAATATAACTGGATGGACGCCCACAGAAAATGCCTTGCTTCTGGTTCCGACAAAATAAAGTCCATTCAGTCACCCTTTGTGGCATCTGGTTTGTCAGTTTATTACTTGAATAACTTGCGATAAAGCAAAAATATCATTAAAAGAAATAGGATTAGCAAGAACATGTTCATAAAAAGGTATCACCGAAAGAATTATTTTGTCTAACATCATGACTGACTAATAGCTGTTTTTTTCTTAACCCTTGTGCTATCCTAGGCACTTTAACGTTGGGTCATCTAGACCCACTAAACAGTGCTCTGAACCTTTTTTCTTCAATGATTGTTGATCCTCACTGGTGTCCATGGATTACATGAAATCTTTCCACCTTTATCCACCTTTGTCATGGTAGGGAGAACACGTCAATGTAAGGGTGGGGTCATCTAAGATAGCACAAGGGTCAATAGAAGTCTATAGGATTTCTGCTTTTTGGGACTAGCGGGTGCTTTGTATTTGGAACGTGAGGGGGGAGGGGTTGTTAAGTCCAGTTCTCATTTACTGTGAATGACAGACAGACAGGGCTGTACGGTTAGCGCTCTTGCCTGGAAACAGAGTCACCAATGGGGGACCTTTGGTGATCCGAGACTCAGACAGTCTTGGATCACTCACTGCTTACTGACTTCGTCTGGTTTTAACAAAGCAATAGCGATTGAATTGACTTTGTTTCATTAGGGCCAGAAGCAAGTAATTTTCCGTGGATGACGTCACACTAAGTCCAGTTATCTTATACAGTCAATGGTGTACACACAGCTACAATCGAGCAAGTTTCCTGGACCATTCCCTTTATTTCACAGACACATATGCATTGTTTAGGACTGATCATATAATTGATTCTAATGTGTTTGTTTTATTGATGCCTGATTTTAAGGTATTGCTTGTTTCAGCACAGAGCTTCCTGTTGCTGGGCAAAAACCCAAGCAAAGATTCAGGGAGGCTTTTTTTAATTCCTGAGCAGAAACTGGATTTCTAAACATCTAAACATGAGTCTGGATGTGTTTATTTTGTTTTTCACTTGCAGTTATTACCTATGAGAATCGTTTCCCTATGACCTTTCCTCTCTTTTGTCATTTGTGTGACAGTGTGTGTGCGCGTGTGAAGGCTTTTTTGTTTGTGCAACTTTAAATTTGAAATTAAGAGTGAACCTCCATTCCAAAGCTTTCTAATAAGTGACTCTGAGCCTTCTGAAAAAACTGCTAAGTCTCCGTTTGTATTTAGAGTTCTGTGTTTAATCACAGTTCCGGGTCCTGTAACCAGCGACGACCTTTCCGGCATGTAGCCCGTCTTTGCCCAACAGTAGCCGGAACAGGCTCCGACAGCCATATGACACTGAAAAGAGTGACAAGATGGATGGATGAATGGGAGTTAGGTGTAGGCCGTTTAGACATAACATCCAAACGATGTAACCAGAGCTGTGGTTACCTGGTGTTCTCTGTATTTCTCTGTACTTTCAAAAAGCTGTGTAGTGCTGGTCATTCCCACTGTTCCTCTGTGAATGGACATAAGATGGCAGACAGTTGCTTTGTGATGTTATTTTCCATTGGATTGACAGTTTTATCTAAAGATGTTTGCACCATTTATAAAACTGGAAACATTCACCTAAATCTGTATGAGAAGCTGAAACGCTTGTGTTAGCAGACAGACAGGTGCGACCATCTTTGAATTATAAAACCTGTTAGGAGAATTTCAACCAAGCATAAGACATCTGGCCTCAAAGGGGTGGAGACTTGTCTATTAGTAAGGAAAAGAGAGGAAGGAAAGGAAAATGGTTTGTTAAAAACCTTTTTGAGAAAGCACATCTCTGACGCAGTTGGACCTTTCCGACTTTAGCAGCTTGCTGTCATTCCATGCAACAGAGGTTGGTCAAGGACGCAGCCAAAACCATGCCCCCCCCTGCTGCAGTCTGATGACATCATGCGATGGCAACAAAAAGAGACCTGGCTCACCCCCACCCTAGCCTTTTGGTCACACACCTCTTGGAGAACAAAGGGTCAGCCTTCGATGTGTGTCTGTCTGGAAAATGAGTGTTAAAAAAATGAAAATGAGTGTCTTTGATCCTCACAGAGCTCCTTATTGAGACTCAGACCTGACAGGTATTGTGGAATTGTCCCTCTGAGTGGGACCTTTATCAGCCCATCTGTTGTCCTGGATGTCCTCAGAGGAAAATTCCAAACATGGCAGCCTAAAGAGAATGCCATTGTCCTCACAAATCCTATTGGGTTTGGAAACAGTCAGTATTTCTTTATCCAGTTGCACAACTCAGATCCAATGTGAAAAAGCTAATACTGGCATTTGGAAAATAATGCAAATTACTGTCACTACGATTTCCCCATTTTTGACTGTGGACACTGTCTTACAGGTTGAAGAAGAAATGACTGACCTTTAACAATCATCTCACCAGCACAGCAGCCGCCAGTGTGTGAGTCTTCAAAAAGCTTTGTGAACAAAGAACGTTTTTCTCACGTGAAGCAGAAGCTTCTTCAAACTCAAGCAGAGCTGGACTTTGTTCGGTTGCTTTCAGGAGAAATCCAGGATGGTGTTGGTGGGAGTTTCATTCCTGTTAGATGTGATGTGCATTATTCATAGCGATGAAGACACAGCCATGTTAATCTTGGAGCATGAGGGACCTGCAGCGTGCTGCCTAACTGGCTGTTAGATGTCGGCTGAGGCAGAGAGCGTGGGAGGGAGCTGAGAGCAGGGAGGGGCTGTGATATGAAACTGTTTTACACCGACTTCATTAAGATCAAGGGACACATGCACAGATGGAAGTGGCTCCACACTGGAACGCCACTTTTTTGGTTCTCTGACCTTTGAAGAATGACTTCCATCCGAAGTGCCCCTTGATCAAGGTGGCTATCGTTCACTCTCCCAGTTGGAGCTGCTCTATCAGCTCAGGGTGTGTCATCTGCCTTTCTTCAGACAAAGAGTTCACAGCATCCAGCTGGAAAAGACACTCTCCTGGTTCTTGAATGTGACATTTTGGTATATCCAACAAAAAACATGTTTGAGGAGCTAGACTGTGAAGCCCTGGTGGAGGAACAACAAAGGCATGAGTGAAAACCATATTACTTCAAATGAAAACTGTCCTAATCAGTCAGAGAAGATCCACCAACCATTAAATGGAACTTTACCAAAGGGAAAGATGGAGCTAAGATGCAAGCAGTCCTCTCCGATTCTCTTTACTCTGAGAACCACTTCATTTCCCACTGAGTAGGGGTGGGATTATGTAAGCTTGCTTCTTCCCACTCCTTTTCAAGCAATAAATCAAACTCTACTTATAACTCAGTTAATAATCACTGTATTTAATTAAGCATATATGATTTAAGTGACGTTTTTGTCTGTAATGAGTTTGATAAATATGTGTAAATTCTTTATTGCTTTGACTACAATGCTTGAAATAAATCAACAGCCTAAGTCACAACTGCCCTTACTGGTGGACACAGGCTGTCTCCAGGAAAACAAATAGGCAAAACTGTATAGGTACGCATGTGGCCCTCATGAAACATTAAGATTGTAGACCACCTGGTGACCCTGTTTGGCCAAAATGTTCATGAATATTTTTCTATGGGAAAGCGATTTCCAGAAATAAAAATGAAAATTCACAAAATGAAACAACTGGAATAGATACTTTTGATCATACATTTGGTTTTTCGATCATCCGATCAGTGATGTCCCATAGTACTTGCCTTTCATTGTTTCTTCTTTGGTTTCATTTTTAACCTTTCCTTTTGATTTCTGGAGAATACATTCTTTTTCCAGAATGTTTTTTTTTCTTTTTAACAGATAATTGGTACTATGGGACATGGATGATTGGATGATGATGTATGTTCATCATTTCAATGGAAAGTCATTTAACATTAAGCAATACTAGATATGCTCCGTACCAATTATAAAACAGCTGCCCGGTGGACAACTGTGCTGTCGACCAGGCGGTACAGCGTCCGGGCGGCGCTAGCCAGCTGCCTGGTGGACAGCACTGAGCACTAAGCCAATGTGGGCAAACACAGGTGGGGCCACAGTGGAAACTGCAGACAAACCCATCTGGGGCCCACAATTTCTGCCCACTTGGGACTATTCCTTTGTTCAGAGAGTAATGATGAGTCGGTCGCAGATATATATATCTTTTTTTTCTATAAGCTGCACGCTTCCTCCACTCTCAGTAGCCACATGAGGAAAAGAGACAGACAGACAAGTGTAACAAGAAGAAACAACAACACAGAAAGATAAAGTGGAAAAAAATATGTAACACCAGGAAAAGAAGTAAAACCTGGAACCATTTCCCCTTAATTTAATCTAGAACTGACTCATAAACTAACCTGCACCTGAGAACTGAGAGAATCTTAAAACCACAGCAGATCATTACTGACTGAAGCTGAGAAACTTGCCAACCGAGATTTATTCAAATCTTTTTGCATATTTTAATTTATATTTTATGTTGCAGTGTTTTGTGTTGTTTTTTTTTAAATTTGATAAAAAATAAAACAGATTTTTTAACTATGTAAATTTAATTGTAGTTTTTTGTATTTTAATTTGTTTTATCTTTACATTTTATCAGCAGGCAACTAATAAAAGCATTTTATATAAAACATATTAAGAAAAACATGTTTTTTAATATTAACAATTCATTTTGTGCATGATATTACATTTTTATTGATATTAAATAATTTAAAACAACAAAACAATCTGAAGAGCTGATTTGGAGCACAGAATTGGCTCTTAGTGAGCCGAGCCAGAAGAACCTGTTCTCAATGAGAAAAGCCAGAATTCCCATCACTATATGAGCTTCACTAGATGAGCTGTGGTCACATTAATTTATAAACAGGGGAAAAAAATTTAGTCAGTTTGGTAGAAAATTTCATTTACTGAAATTTGCGTTCAGACATTGACATTTACAATCCTAACATTTTTTAACATAAAAACATTTATCCACACATTCAGGACAGATATGCCTAAATATTCATGTAGCATAGCTCAAGAATTTCACTGTTGTTTCTTTTTATGAAATGTGGTATTTTAACGATATTTTATTTTTTAAACTAATCTTGCAAACAAACAGTATTTGCTTTATACTATACATGAAATGTTACTAAGTGACAACCACATTATAATTATTTATGAAAGAACACATGACTTAACACACTCTTTCATGACATGCTGCGTCTTTTTTGTTTCATTCTGATGCACTTTTCTAGTCTGGTCAATATATGTCAGTTTGTCAAATGCTTCACAACTCTGAACTATTTCAATACAATTTGATTCATTTTGGTTCAGTGGTTCAGAAAGCTTTGGTTTCTCCATTATCCAAAACATTTAATGTTCCAAGAAAGACAAACTTGGAGCAGAACACAAAAAGACATCTCTTTAAAAACAGACTTAACTAGTGGTTGCAGGCAGCTGTGACCGACTCAGGAAGAAGTAACTGCTAACCTGCGAGAACAAAGCATGAGAAAACCATGCCAAAACCAAACCATGTCAAAAAAATTGTTTTAAATCAGCTCGACCAATAAGTAACTTCATAGAAAAACCTCCATTTTCTTTTGCTGTGAAGAAAAAGATTGATGATTTTGGTTTACAAAAAGGCAATTGACACATGTGGTATGTACGAAATTTAACAGCAAATTCACATTAACTAAAATATTGTATGATATTTAAATATGCACAACTGTAAAATAATTAAAATATGGTGCATATAATCCAGAAAACTAGTTAAAGTCTTTTTTTTTTCCCTGTTTCTTTTTTAATTTTATATGAACAATAGAAAGCAGGTCAAGCCGGGCTGAAAGGGGACCTTACTCTGCTTCAGCATCTGGTGGCATCTGGGCCCAAATTTATATGTGATGTTGCAACATCTTGTTTCAAAGCCAAATGCAGAAAAAATAAAATGAATAAAAAACTAAATAAATTAATAAATAATTAACAAAAATCTTGGAAGGTATCCAGGAAGGTAAGATGTTAAAATGTGTAAACTTAAGTATTGCCATTTTGTTTATATATATGTTCAGTTTTTTATTTTAAAATGATCAGGAAAGCAGATGTAACACAGTATGTGCTCAACATAATGTGTATATATTGTTTACATAATGAAATTTCATTATATGACTCATTTTAAAATAAAATATTAAATATATGCTCCTGTTTAATATGTAGATAGATAATACAATATATAGTTCTTTAATTTAAAAAAAAAACAGACTATCAGAACAAATGGATTTCAGTTGACAGATTAATTCCTAGCAGCTGATTTTCACAGGTTTACCTGAGTTGTGATGCTGAGCAAAAGTCCTTAGAGACACGTGGAGGAGCTTGATGCTACAGCTTTTCTGTTAGCTTGGAGAGGGATGTTGAGCCCTTTTAAAAGGAAACGTCTAAGGGATTGAATACAAAACTAGAGAACGTGTCAAGCCAAGAGACAGACATCAACGCTGGAATTCACTAATGTGAAAAATTAAGGAAATTTTGCTCTTTTTCCAGAGAGAAACCTTGTTTTGGACAAATTACCTGAACCACAATTGTAACTCCGAAAGCTGCTTCAAATCCATCTGTCCTGGCATCCCTGGTTAGTTTCTTCGGTCTGTGCTGAATAATGCAGACTAGCCAAACTTTATTTCTCACAAAGTGCAAAAGTGGAGCTCTGTGGTGACCCCTCCTGCCTCCCGCCATTATTCTGCTCAGATGAGCAAAGGACTTTCAGGCAAAAAACAGTAACTGAGAGGGCAAAAGACTTGCAGCCTCTGCAAGATAATGCTGGACAGAAAGATATATACAGGTTTTTCTGAGGCTGATCTTTACTCTTTTCACTCTTCTTCGTTTGCATTTTCAGTTCCTCACTTGTCATCTCACCCCTCCTTCCCCATATGTCCCCTTGCATTTTTGCGACTCCCCTCCTCTTAACCCTCACCTCCTGTGACTTTGCAGTACCAACCTCTCCTCTGCCCCATCCCTCCCTCTCTCCCACCCGCCAATCTGCCTCCCATCCTCCTCCCTCCCTCCGTTCCTTTCAGGGCAGTTTCTCCTCTTCTGAGAGCCACACCTCATGAATTATTTACTCCTGCATCTCAGCGGGGATCCTGGCAGCCTTTCTGGACCACTTCAGCTGACAGGGAAACATTTTCCCTCAAAGATACAGACCATTTTTCATCTACACTTTGAGAAACTGAAAGGTTCACTTCTCAAGTGTTTGATGCATTTTCCAGCTTCAGACAATCATTTTCCTCTTCCTGTTCCCACACAGCAGGTGCAAAGCTGCCGTGGACACGTGTGCATGAACATAAAGTGAGAAAAAAGGAAGGTGCCACGCCCCACTCAGCATCCCAGCGCTCACAGACTGGGCTCCTCTCAGCCAGAAGCAGAAGCTGCTGCGGCAAACCTGCAGGCTAAAACCAAACCGTCCCTCCATCTTGATCAGAACCAGCACCTCACCAGCTCATCATGCCGGTTCTGACTGCCACATCCAGCCACTCCTGTCCTTCACCGCAGCGAATCAGCTGATGAGGGTCTGCTGCTTTAACAGCGTACATCAAAGGCTGCGGTGCTTCCATTCTCATGTCAGAGGGGTCTCCGTCAGCTTTCTTTAAAAAAAAACTATATACGTACATATACATGGAAAATGCAAGCACCCCCTTATTATTTATATCGTAATATACTCATGTATTATCTTGATTATCAAGTAAAAAAAGCAGCAGGACTTTTAGGAATCAGTGTAGCTTTTCCTTCTTGTCTTCTGCTGCAACAAACTGTCTCTGAGGGGGAAACCACACCCTGTATCCACACATGCGCGCCCACACACACACACACACACACACACACACACACACACACACACACACACACACACACAGAGAAGTGAACCAATCAACAGTCAGGTGTGAGGCCAGACATTTCTCTGCCTTACTGTTTTTCTCACGTGAGGTGAACTGACTTCCACAGAGGAGCAGAGAGAGAAAAAAGAACAAAGGCTGCAGATGGGCGGAGAAATGGGGACGAGAAGGGCAGAACTCCGTCTTGACATTCGGGGTTTTGGTAAAGCTGAACAGCTCCTGTCGGGATGCGGTTCAAGCTGTTTTTGCAGATGCATCAAAACTAAAAAAATGTAAGCAACAGATATAGACGTGTAACTGGTTTGGTTACTTTTCTATTTCATTACTTCTTTTCTCCCTCTAAGACTGAAACCATTCAAATGTCAAACTCTGCTGGCAAAAAAGAACCAGCAATTAAAAATCATTTCAAACAACAAGAATATAAATGTGTATTTTTTTGTGAATTCTTCCTGGTGTTTGGTCCTGTTGTCTTGTTTTTGGATGTATTTTTAATGTAAACGTGTTCTTGTATTTTTAGAAATGTAACTTCTTTTAAAGAGACTGAGTCTTTCACGCAAATATAGGATTCTACCTTTTAATATTTCAGCATTGATTTTCTATACTAGAATCAATGGTTTAAAAACTACCTCAGCTATGTCTTTGTAATAATTCATCTTTGTTTAATTTTACTCTAATATTCATCATTTTTTGTTCTTAAAACAGTTCAAACGCCAAGTTCCATGACCGGGGTTTGGGGCGCTGAGGCACCCGCCCTAGACTGCCACCCAAACCACATTGCACGGGTGGTGGGCCCATGGGAGAGTGATCCTAGATCGCTCCTTCGGGCTGAGCCCAACCAGGACCCGTGGGAAGAGCCCCAGTCACCAGGCGCTGGCCTGCGAGCCCCAACCCCGGGCCTGGCTCCAGAGTGGGGCCCCGGTGACGCCAATCCGGGCGACGTAATCGGGTCCTTGTTCTATCCTTTCATCAGGGGGTTCTAACTCCCACATCTGGGAGAACTTTAAACAGGTACAAAGGGAGGTTGGAGACACCGAGTCCGAGTGGACCATGTTTTCCACTTCCATTGTCTCTGCTGCTGCTCGGAGCTGTGGTCGCAAGGTCTCTGGTGCCTGTCACAGCGGTAACCCCCGAACCCGGTGGTGGACACCAGAAGTAAGTGATGCCGTCAAGCGGACGAAAGTCTTACCAGGACTGGCTGGTTTGCAGGACTCCAGAGGCAGCTGACAGGTATCGGCAGTCTAAGTGAGCTGCGCCCCGGACTGTTGCGGATGCAAAAACTCTGTTCTGGGAGGAGTTTGGTGAGGCAATAGAGAAGGACTATCAGTTGGCCTCGAAGAAATTCTGGCAAACCATCCGTCGCCTCAGGAGGGAAAAGCAGTTCTCTACAGGCACCGTTTTCAGTGCAGGTGGGGGGCTATGACTTCGACTGGGGACATTGTGGAAGGAATACTTCGGGGATCTCCTCAATCCCACTGACACGCTTCTTTTGAAGACGTAGAGAAGGAGGACTTTAGGGTGAGGCTGTCTATTACCAAAACTGAAGTCAGTGAGGTAGTCAACAAGCTCCTCTGTGGCAAGGCTCCCGGAGTGGATGAAGTCCGCCCTGAGTACCTCAAGTCCCTGGATGCTGTGGGAGTGTCTTGGCTGACGCATCTCTGCAGCATCGCGTGGCAGTCGGGAACTGCACCACTGGACTGGCAGACAGGGGTGGTGGTTCCCCTCTTTAAGAAGGGGGACCAGAGGGTGTGTTCCAACTACAGGGGAATTACACTCCTCAGCCTCCCTGGGAAAGTCTATGCCAGGGCACTGGAAAGGAGAGTTTGACTGATAGTCGAACCTCAGATTCAAGAACAACAGTGCGGTTTCCGTCCTGGTCATGGAACAGTGGACCAGCTCTACACCCTCTTTAGGGTGCTGGAGGGATTGTGGGAGTTCGCTCATCCAGTCCATATGTGTTTTGTGGATTTGGAGAAGGTGTTCGACCGCGTCCACCGTGGTATCCTGTGGAGGGTGCTCTGGGAGTATGGGGTCCGGGGAGCCTTACTGAGGGCTGTCCAGTCTCTGTATGATCGGAGTAAGAGTTTGGTTCGCAGAGCCGGCAGTAAGTCAGACCTGTTCCCGGTGCACGTTGGACTCCGGCAGGGCTGCCCTTTTTTCACTGGTTCTGTTCATAGTTTTTATGGACAGAATTTCTAGGTGCAGCCAGGGGGCGGAGGGGGTCTGGTTTGGGGGCCACAGGATTTCTTCTCTGCTCTTTGCAGATGATGTTGTCATGTTGGCTTCATCATCAGAGTAGAACCGCTTCTCCTCCACATCTAAAGGAGCCAGTTGAGGTGGCTTGGGCATCTAGTCCGGATGCCTCCCTGGAGAGGTGTTCCGGGCATGTCACACTGGGCGGAGGCCCCGGGGAAGACCCAGGACACGTTGGAAAGACTATGTCTCTCGGCTGGCCTGGGAACGCCTCGGGGTCCCCCCAGAGGAACTGGAGAAAGTGGCTGGGGCAAGGGAAGTCTGGGCATCTCTTCTTAGACTGCTGCCCCCATGACCCGATGGGTGGAGGAAGACAATTTGTGACAATTTTTGCACTGGTATTAATTTCATTTTGAACTTTTATACGTTCCTACTGCCTAGTAATACCATGTGGTCAATTACCTTTATATATTTTCTATCATTTAATCAACAGCAGGTAAATTTATTATTTTTCAAATGTTTTAGCTTTTTCATTTCCCTCAGCATCTTCAAAAAAACATCAGTGGTTTGGATACTTCTCGTTTTTTTCCTTGTAAAGCTAAGGGAATTTTTTGTTATTGTGTTCTGTGTGTTGACCTTGTGACTTTCCACGTGCAGTTCATCTGTTCACATTGCCTCTAGTTTGAATTTTTTTTTTTTTAAATGTTCAAGGTCATGCTGTCCAAACCTGCTTATGATAGCTTTAACATCTGTTAAAAATGATGTGAACTGTGTGTGGAATCAGACCTGAGCCCCGTCAGCAGGGAGACTCTCTCTGTCCCCACAGTGGAGTCTAATCTGAGCCTCACTGAGGGCCAGCATCCCCAGTGCAGCAGTTAACTTCACTCATGATGATCAAAACCTGAAGATGTGCTGCAGCCCTGCAGCTGCATGTCAGCAGGGCTTCAATTGGAAGGTGAAAGGAGAAAAAAAAAACTACGCCACGCCCGTAATGGAAGATGGTCGCATTTACTGCATTGTGTAGTCAGGGAGCTGCAGTGTTACGCAACACCCAGCTGCCTCAGCACTGCAAACACTCCACAACTCTGTCAAACTTTAGATCCAAACACCTCTTCAAACAAATGTTCCTCTAAATATTTTTTGGTGAAAATACTCAAAATAATCTGTCACTATGTGAGTCCTAAAGGTAAGAAGCATCACCCCATCATAAAGTCTCTGTTGGATTTGTGTTTTTGAGTGAGTCCACCTGCAGCTCACCCACTCTAAAAGTGAACTGCATACAGATGCAATTTGTGAAAGTTTGAAAGCGCCCGGTGAAAAGCTGATGGTCATTCTGAAATTGTAATTAAAAATGTGTAACTTACCAAATGAAATGCAGTTTCAGGAGCTTCTTAATTGAAATTTAACAGAACCCCTTCCTTCCTTGGTTCCTGGGAACAGAGGATGGCCTGAGGTTTGCTGAGTCAGCAGAACTGGGGTGTTCTTGGGGCAGGAGCTGCTTTTCTGTGAGGTTCAGCAGAATGCAAAGTGAACCCAAAACCACCTGAGCAGAGATTCTAGATCACAACTAAATCTTTGAACAATAGAACGGAAAGCAGGCAAATGCATCTCTAAAGGTGTCTCTAAAGTTGCCTGCCTTAAGGTGATCTGACTGCATTATGTTCATTGTTTCCAACTCTGTATAAAATTATGTTTGTTTGTTTCAACAACTGAAACAAACAAACAAAAGCTTCTGTGTTGCTCGGTTCTCCAGAAACTGCTTTGGTGGAAAAATATGGAGAACCTAAAAGTCATTAAAATAAAGAATTTAATTCTTCCCATGACTAAGAGCTGGAAATAGTAGTTTAAATGATAATGATCATGTTTTAAATGATACAAACAAATATGCATAGAGATCAGTGTATAAAATGTAAATATGTAAGAGGGTTTGTCACAGTTGGGATGTGAGGTAAGAAGGCGCCACCATCTGGTTTGAAAAGGCAAACATCCCCTTGAGTTAATCAATAAATCTCTATGAGATTTTCATT
Organism: Oryzias latipes; assembly: GCF_053564925.1. Lineage (NCBI taxonomy): Eukaryota > Metazoa > Chordata > Actinopteri > Beloniformes > Adrianichthyidae > Oryzias > Oryzias latipes. The sequence goes on from NW_027616337.1 coordinate 27,144, forward strand.
GTTTTCAGCCTAAAAACATGTCTTTTCCTGCAGTTCTTCCCTTTATCATGTAAAACACTTTAAAACTTGTTTCTTTGACAACTATAAACAGATGCAAGCTTAATGCCAATATTTCTGTGTAGATAGCCACTGTTCCCAGAAGATGCTATTTCCATTAAAAAAACTTTTAATTTTGTTTCATTTTACATATGAACCAAAATTACAAGGCCAAAAAGAAAGTCAATTTTAGGAGCTAAACACAGAAAAAATATAACTGAAATTTAAAATAAAGAATAAAAATCAAATCTGATCAACTCAGGTATCCATAAACTCACATTTTACTCCAGTCGAGTTTTAAGTTCATTTTTGAAACAGATTTAAAAACATGTAATTTTAGCAGTCTTCAGATCTCAATCTTCATGGTAAAAAGGACACGAGGGAGCCAAATCAGCAAAATCTCAAGAGAAAATGATCCTTTGTCCTACTACAACAAAGATTATGTCTGAACTGTATTATATAAGCTTTAGTATCTTTAGAGCTATTAAGCATTTTTGACCAAATAATATCCATGATTCACACAAAAAAATTAAAAAATAAACAAAGTGATGTTCTGATAAGATAAATAATATCAGATTTAATAATATTAGATTTAATATCACCCAACAACCACTAACAGTTCAGTTTGTTGTATTCTGTTGGCCTTCTGAGAACACACTAGGGGTTTTTATCCTTGATGATGCTACAAATCTTCGGAAAGTGATTTCCCAACTTAAAAGTAAAACCTGTTCTCTGGATCCCATCCCCACCTCTCTTCTTAAGTCAGTGTGTTCCTCATGTGAGGAGTAACTCCTGAATATCGTTAACCGCTCTCTTCAGTCTGGGATCTTCCCCAGATCCTTAAAGACTGCTACGGTGGGACCCACTCTGAAGAACAGTGGTTTAGATGTTTTGAATCTAGATAATTACCGACCAGTGTCAAACCTGCCATTTTTAAGTGGGATTTTAGAAAAACTACTTTTTATTGAACTAAATGATTTTATTAATAAAAATAATATTTTGGAAAAATTTCAATCTGGTTTTAGATCACATCATTCCACAGAGACGGCACTGGACAAGGTTATAAATGTCAGGTCCAACTCTGTCGAAAAGAAAACATCTGTTTTAGTGTTTAGAGAACACTGCCGGCCCCAGAAAACCAGAACCCAGGGGACGCAGCCACCGTTGCCAAGGGCCCAGTTCCCCCTACCAGGGATGGGGTAGGGGACAGATGGTCCAAAGTCCCACCTTCTTTGTGAAATGCGTGTGGGTTTGTGAGGGTGTGCATGTATGTGTGTATATGTTGGAATGTATATTTGGAGGAGTAAAGGGTGTGTGTACTAAGGGGGTGCAGTTAAAATTGGTGGGAGGGGCACTGAGGGGACATCCTCCTGATTACTCACAGTGATGTCCCCTCACCCTCCCAACCAAGGGGCCCTAAATGTCTAACGTGCGGTTAAAATTGGCAGGTAGGGTGCTAAGAAGACATCTGCTGCTTGCTAGCAGTGATGTCCAAGCACCCCCCATACCAAGGGCCCTACATGTCTAAGGTGCAAATAAAACCAAGAGAGGGGGGGCCCATTCCATACGGCAACCATGGGAGGGGGACCACTCCCAAGTAGCTCCTCCCCCCAAGGTGCATTGCAGGTTAAACCCCCCACCCCCTCACCCTAATATGAGATTATATGAGGAAGGGGGTAAGTCGGGGACAGCTGGTAGACTGTCCCCCGGTGGTCAAACAGCCCCCCCCCCAGCCCCCCCCCCCCAGCATAGGGCCAGGTCCCCCCAGCCCAGGTTTCCCGTCCCCCAAGGCGCCGACACCCCAGGCCCCACACCACCCACCCCATACAGAGAGAGAGGAGCCAGAAAGCGCCCCCCTGTTTAACTGGTAGCTGTTCTTCACCTTCTGAATTAGTCACTAATTGACTGAAACTCCACCAACATCCACTTTATTCACTATTCCCCAAAATTAGGCCAAACATAAAAAAGTGCGACACGCTAACGTGACGGTCAGCTACAGCCTCACATTAGCGTGCTCGTGTGGGTTTTTCTCTGAGTTCTTCAGTTTCCCCCACCCAACCAAGAACTACTGACTGTATAGTTCAAGATTTCCAAATTAAATTCATCCTAAAAACTGATTAAGGGAAAAAAAACAACAACTTTAGTTTGAGATTATTAGCAGACAAGGCTAGCATTGAGGCAGGGGTTCCTGGGTCAGCGCCTTCTGGGTGCAGGGCACACAATACACTACCACAGGACCCCCCAGATCTAAGATTAAGAGCCAGACCTGGGAGATCCAACTGCAGTGACCAGTTCACTGACAAGGTTCGGTCACTGATGTGAAGGATCCCTCTGAGGAAAACAATGGAGTTACTAATGTAAATTAAAATAGATCAATAACCAAATTAATACATAAATAAACATTAATAGACAGATATTTAACAGTAATATATATATTTACTTATATACATACAGACTAAACTAAACTAAACTAAAAACTAAACATAAAATGAGTAAAAAGAGAACATAAATGATTAAAATATCAAATAAATTCCTAAATTTCAACTGAAAGCAGATTAAAAAGATCTTGAGCCTTCCATTAAAAACATGAACAGTCTCTGCGGCCCTGAGGCATGCTGGGAGGCTGTTCCAGAGGGTATCGGTATCAGAGGGCCTGAGGGTCTGCGAGGGTTCCTACTTTAAAATCATATCAGATAAACATGAAGGCACAAGACCATACAAAAATTTATAAACCAATCAAAGAACTTTAAATTAACATAAATTCACATCAGGGAATATTTTATAGCGACTGATCAAACCCCTTTACAAAAAAAGGGGCCAAATTTTCCCCTCCGTGAACCGCCACATCATCGTGGTGGGGGGGTTTGACAGCTTGAGTGATCCGAGGACCTAAGCTGTCTGGGACAGATGGCCCTGTTAGGGTCTCCCATGCCAGACAGGTCCTAGGTGACGAGCCAGACTAAGAGCGGTTCTGACCATTTTGTGATTACACCAAATAAAAGATGGCATCAATTTAAAAGGTAATGACTAAGCTAAACAGACTAGGCTAAACTTTTAAAATATGTCCAGCATGAGAGGCTTTCTGCTCTGATCTGTTTTATTTGACCTCTGGAAGAGGCCACCATGTTGAATAAAAAAAAAAAAAAAGCACCTTTAGTACCGGATCTACTGAATACTCGTCGTTGGGATTTTTAACCTGTAAAATGTGAGTATACATAGGGTTCTATGGTGTAATGGTTAGCACGCTGGACTGTGAATCCAATAGTCTGAGTTCAAATCTCAGTAGAACCTTGAAACTCTCTTTACTCAGCAATGGTACATGGATCTAAACAATCCAGTGCCTCAAAGTAACACATCAAAAATAACCAGCACCCTCAAACAAAGCTTCTGGCCTTTAGCAACTAATTTTTTTCCTCAAAAATATTTGCATGCACTTTACTGTTAGAGTACAAAATATGCCAACATTTTACAAAATTTTAACCATTCAACTTTTAAAATGTTCAGCTCCTTCAGATTATTCCTGCTATTACTTTTGGTTTTTCAAATCCTTCAACTTTTTAAAATATTCCAGGTTTTCTGGGATTTTTCCCCCCATAGAAATACACAGGGAAATTATGGTGCATGAGGTCCCTGGTTCAAGACCCTGTTCGGACACTTCCAATTTGTCAACCATTCAACTATTAAAATGTTCAACTATTTCATCTTATTTCAGCTATGACTTTTGGCCCTTCAAATCCTTCGACTTTTCAAGATATTCCAGGTTTTTCCAAGATTTTTGCTCCATTAAAGTGCATGGAGAATCCTTGAAACCTTTGTTTCTTTCAACCATTATAACTTCAACATGCCTTTAGCTAGAAACACCGTTAAAACATTAAACTGTTCACAAGACTTTGGACTTCAATATAAGTTTTGAAATTATTATGGGATGACATCACCAACTACGGTTTGGCGGCCATTTTGTGCCTAAATGTGAGGCGATTTTAAACTTCAGTTTTTACCCATTTTAACCAGTTTACTATTACAATGTTCAGATCTTTCAGCTTAATCCTTTCAGCTATTACTTTTGGTCCTTCAAATCCTAGAACCTTTCAAGATATTCCAGGATTTTCCAAGATTTGTGCTACATTGAAATACATGGAGAATCCTTGCAAACCTTTGTCTCTTTCAACCATTATAACTTCAACATACTTGTAGCTAGAGACACCGTTCAAACATTAAAATGATCAAAAGGCTTTGGACTATAAAATACGTTTAGAAATCATTATGGGATGTCAACACAATCTACTGTTTGGTGGCCATTTTATGACAAAATCTGAAGTAAATATTGCAATAAACTTCATCCATGGCTGGAACTGAACATATTGAAATTCACTGGATCTGGACATATAAGGAATGTGGGCGTGGTTAGCAAATAAACTGCTAAGGACATCCAAAGGTTTCCTTTTCCGATTAGTCTGAAACTGACGTCGATTTGTTCATCATCCCCAGGCGACCCAGACATAAAATGGTTGCTATGGAGATGAAATCAATAGAAAAGCTGCCATTTTGAAAAAAGTGGATTTTCTATCAAATTAGAACATGTAGCTTTACCAATATGATACTCTCAAACATTGTGTTTCTTCAGAAACATCTTCAAATTTTAAACAGTTCAGCGATTTTTTTCAACAATTTCAGCTTTAATGCTTAACTCCTACAAACTTTAACTTATTTTAGCCATTCTACTATTACAATGTTTACAATGTTATTTACAATGGTTTTTTTTGCTTATTCATTTTCATTCTCTGACTTTTTTTTTCAAATCTTTGAACTTTTAAAGATATTCCAGGATTTTCCACAATTTTTGCTCCATTAAAAAAAAATAGGGAATCGTATTGCTTAACTTCATTTACAGTTTTTTACTGAAGAAATCTATGTTTTTACATCTTATTCTTTATTAGGTTGCAGCTTAATCTTTGAGAACCCAGATATCGGTTTTAATTTGTTTTAAAACTTTTGTTAGGGAAATAAAACATTTTGTATCTTTATCCGGTCGAAACCTGGTCTGCTTTTATCTCTCCCGATTTCTTGAACACACATGGGAAGATCTGAAAAGCGAACAGATTTTTTCCTACAAACTTGGTGACCCCGGACGTGAGTGGGGGAACGCGGACCGAACCGGACCGGATTATTGTGGTGAATTTTACGTATTTTCCTGAGAATTTCGGCGTAAAAGTCGGGGACCGCCTCCAAATGGTCGACGTCTCCTGAGGCCTCACTTATAGTACTGTAAGTAGGAACCTTTTATGAATTCTGCATATTAAATAAATTAAATTAAGGAGATTTCGAGTGAGTGGGCGGCGAATCATACCCCAGTTATTGGAGTCGGAAGTGTAATAAGGTTCACCCGTTTTAGCCCTTGAACAAAGCGTTCAGAAAACGGAGGGGTGTCTGTTGGCCTGTGACATTGTGATGTACGAAAACAGTATAAATAAAAATTAATAGGTTCACCTGTCGGTCTTGAACAAAGCGTTCATCAAACGGAGGGTTTTGCGTCTGTTTTGGCCTGGGACACCTAATGGCGGACGAAAAAACAGTGTTACATTAGGAGCTAATTTTGCGCGGTAGGATAATTTGAAAACAAGAAGGAGGTGGCGCCCTCTACAAATTATTTTTTACGGAGAGTGACCAAAGAAGGATTCAAAATAAACATGAAAGTTGAATTTGACAGAAATGAGGAGGAGGAGGAGGACAAATACACTCCACACCAACCACATGTCCTTGCCACCAATCAGGATTTGACGCAGGTAGGAAGACTCCAATATAATTTAAGATCCAGAAAAGACAAGAAGAGTGGGGGCACAAGACATATGTTTCCTATGCAACAGCAACAGGAGCGGGTTCATGCTCCACTGTTCCCCCGGTGGAGATTCAGGTAACTGCAGGAGCACAGGTCTTCAGACCACAGTACCGCTGGGTCAAGGATGCAGATGAAGGGATGGAGGAAACTCTGACTGGGCTGTGGAACTCCAGTGTAACTGAACATTTACATTCTCCATGATGTACTCCCTTGAGACCGGTTTTAAAAGTAGATGGTAAAACTTATCGCATGGCACATGATTTAAGGGCTGTCAATGACGCAACCATTACTCCAGTCCTACCTGTGCCTGATCCACACCGCATGCTGTCAACTTTAACCCCACAATGTGTGTGGTTCACTGTCATTGATTTGGCAAACGCATTCTTTTGCATTCCATTACATGAAAGTAGCAGACACCTATTCGCATTTCAGTACAAAGGTGTCCGCTTGCAGTACACATGCTTGCCACAAGATTTAAAAATTCCCCTGGCATTCCCCCAGTCCAAGAGAGGGCAACGGACAATAGGGGATCTCACTGTATTTTTGTTATTGTTTTTTGCGCTTTGGGTTAAGGGGTGTTGACCTTAGTGGTCCCACTAGGGCTCCTTGTTAGAATAAATTTGTACATATGTTATCCCATATGTTCTCAGAACTTTTGTGTTGTTGTGTTATCTATAGATAAAGTGTGTTTATTGTTTTTCTGCAAGGAACGTGATCCTGGGAATGCAGTAAATGATTTTGTATTGACCCGGCGACAGCTGTTCACCTTAAATGTGCAAAAATCGGCCTAATCTACAGCGGTGAACAGACAATCACAAGGGATGTTTTGTTTAGCTTCCTGACGATGTCAAGAAATGTTCAGATTGGTTTCCTAACTTTTGTAAACCATATGTGTGTGTGTGTATGTTTGTACCCCTTACCCTTTAGAAATGAAAATCACATGTTGTATGTTAGGTAATGCCCAGATTCTAATAAAGGTGGGAGCAGAGCTTTGCAAAACTCACAGGAAACTAGTGTGTTGTCTGAGTACAAGCTTTACTTTGCTCTCCACGTGAAAGGAATTCCTCGAGTCCGCGTCCTTTCTTTCAGCATACATATAGTTAAGAAGTGTTGGTTTAGTTTTAGATCCAACACTCCTACTCTTAAAACTGAAAAACCAATATCAGGTAATGAGAGAATGAAGAGAAATGTGTTTTATGAGGTCTGGACTTATACCAGGGAAGCTGAAGAACTCATGTGTGGCTCTCTTGCGCCCCCGTTAGGATTCCTATATTTTTGTTACAATCCCAATCAGACAATAGATGTGTTAATAATAACACCAAGGGGGAATTTTAAACATAACCACTGGGGAACGGCAAGTGAGTGGCGGGGTTATCACTGGTACATGCGGGGATTGTTGGGGGATGGAGGATGGGGATCAATATTTAGATCCACAGCAGAATCATTTTGATAGAAAGGGACCTATGGGTGGACATCCCAGGCTCAAAAGTGGTCCAGAATAATTTCCAACTTTACTGTTTCAGATTAGTTTTTTACCTTCCGTGTTAACACCATTGGTCAACCTTTCCCTACCCCTACACAGGGATATATCACTATTTGCTCACGATTGCTCATCTGTGCACAGGCGAATGGAATAGATCCGTGTTGGCAGGTTATGTTCTGTCCAGCCCCTAACGCTACCACCACCACCCTCATACGGATAAGATTAGGTTTCGGTCCGGCCAGACAGGTAAAAAGCATAGAAGGAACTCCTTCCACAGATAGTTGGTTCCAGATTGTGACAGGCACCAGTGGGGAAGCCAACAACTGGTTGCTGATGGTTGAAAAAGCAGCAAATTCAATAAGAGAAGACTTTGTTGTGTGTATGGGCCACTGTCCTTTGTAGCGTGTGGTTCCCGCAGCAGTTCCAGCAGAATTTGTGGCTGATTTAATGACTAACAGAACTCCTTTTAGCCCAGACTGTCGGAAACTGGATCAATATTACCCTCTGGCCCCCAGTGATAAAAGTAAGCCTGTTTTTGACCAAAGTGTTGCCCCTCAGATTTCTCATGTTTCGAGTTAAGTTATGGAAATGGTAGTAGATTTATAGGTAAAGTTACTGACGATTGGTGTAAATGAGACACAAGCCCTGACTGACTTCCAGCCACACTCACGAGCAGACATATGGATATGGTGTGGTGGAAATCAAATATTTGACAGATTACCCGTGAATGCGGCCGGACGATGTGCGTTGGTCACTTTGATCTTACCCGTTTTTATTCGACCGATAGATTTGACAGGTGTCGCGGCCCCGCTGACCCAACAGCCTACTTGGAGATGGTCCAAGCGTGAAATGGGTTGGATGGGCCAGAATGATCCGACATACATCGACTGTCTTGGTGTCCCTAAAGGCGTCCCAAATGAGTATAAATTGATTGATCAAGTAAAAGCAGGCTTTGAGATTTTCATATGGATAACTCCTAACAAAAACATGTTTTTTACAGTTGATCACATGTTTTGCAGACCACATGTTTTTTACACTTTTGCAGCTGTATTAAATATTTATTTATTTAATAATAATCTCATTTTTGATAATAATTTTCACAATAATTTTAATAATATTTTTTAATAATTTAATATGAATGTCATTTGTGATGTCCTTTTTTGATGTTATATTATTAGATTATTTCTGAATGTCGTTTTTGCTGCCACAGATAAATGAAATTTCCCCATTGTTGGATTAATAAAATCATCTATCTATCTAAAGGCTACCTCCCTAATGGCATTCCAAAACAGAATTGCATTAGATATGTTACTGGCGGAGAAATCTGGTGTTTGTGGTATTTTTGGTGATCAGTGTTGTACTTTTATCCCCAATAATACGCAGGCTGATGGGTGGCTATTGAAGGTATGCGCACATTAAATAAGAAAATGAAGGAACATTCGGGAGTTGATATATCCATGTGGGATGACTGGATGAAAGTGTTTGGTCCATGGAAAACTTTGACTTCCTCCATCCTTGTTGCAGTAGCAGTTTTTGCAGCTATTCTCACTCTATGTGGTTGTTGTTGTATTCCCTGCATTAGATCACTTATGACACGCCTCATAGAGAAGGTGGTGGGAGAAAGGGATCGGGAGCACAGACAATATGCCATGTTACCTGTCAGTGATCCCTTTTCACCTCCCCGGCTGTGAGATCAACTTGTGTGATTTTGTTCTGCCTTAACATGTCTCCATTTCCCCCCTTAATTTCAGGTGTTCCATTTCTTTACATGAAGTGTTATCTTTTTTACTTTTTAATTTGAATTTGCTTATTTTCTTTATTTGCTACTTTATTTCTTGTTCTATGTAACTTATATTAACAAAATTGTGCCAAGGTAAGGTCTGGTGATGCATGAGTATCCTTAGGGATGGCTGCCGAGGGGCACAGATCGTCGCAAGAATTTTCCTGTCCGACCGCTCACTGAAAGTTTCTCAAAGAAGGTCAAAGAATGCTCCGACAGGTTTTTCGCTTGCACACTCATGGGTCACCTACCTCCTTTGAAATGCTCATTTAATCACATTGATTTTGTGTTACAGATTGTGAGGGGTTGCGACCACAGCTGTCAGGTCATGTGGACCTGTTGAAATGTTATGTTATTGAGTGATGTGGTAATGACTTTTTGTGATCTCACTTCGTGAGCTCAAGAGAGGGAATTGAAGAAATATATGTTTTCTGTCTTATTTTTATTACGTTGAAGTTTTAATCTTCAGTGTGTAGTGACTCTAAAGGCTCAGCCTTTTCTGCATTCCTTTAGATAAATTTATGAGAGCATAGGCAAACCTCCCCCCTTTCCTTGTGTGAAGAGACCGGACTTTTTGTGTGCAGCTCAGTAAATTATGCCATGGACCAGATTTAAACCATCTGTGTTGAGGATCCATCTATGGGAACCGAACTCTATTCACGTTCTATTCTCATGCGGAGGACAAAGCTGACCTTTGCTCCAATAATTTTTCTCCTCTTCCAGTTGATTTACTATGGACAAGATGGGGAATCATTTTACAGATGCAACGGTGTGCACCTTTGAATATGGTCCGGAGGAAGTGGGCAGCCCAGCTGTCGACGAATCCATGCATCCAGGGGTAGGAGATTCGGCCGCCATGATAACATTTTCATGCAGAACTCTTTGTTATTCTCAATCTGTCTGCATTCTAAAACGCATTTAACTTTTGTGCATTTGTAGGCTTTATAGATTCTTCCTCCTTCAGACGGCTACAAGGACTTTGTTAATCGTAAAGGATGGCCATCCTACATACTCCAGGCTGTTGTTGACGACCAATTCTGGTAAAAATAAATATTCTCTACATACCATATATGTATCTAATTTTTTTATTTTTTAAGAACATCTCTTGCATAATAAAGCTATGTTACATGTGTTTCACCTATTTCCTTCGTCCCTGCCATGCAGTTTTTGGAACATCAGCTGTAAAATGCCAGGCAGCGCACATGATGCAAATGCCCTTTGGCATTCTGATCTTTTCCAAAGGGCTCATCTCTTACCCAAGGTAAGAAAACATTTGTTTTTTTGTTTTTGTTTGATGGAACAGCCTAAAATGTATGCTTGCAAAAACATGTCCACCATAACTAGTAATTTCCCTTTTCTGTAACAGGGAATCAAGACCATTTTGGATAAAGACACCAATTTCCTGATTGTAGGAGACCCTGCTTACCCACTTCTTGACTGGCTGATCAAGGGATACTCAAACTCCCCACTGCTGACTCCTGAGCAGGAATCTTTCAACAGCTACCTAATCTCAGTCAGGGTGGGAGTGGAGATGACTTTTGGTTTGTTAAAGTCAAGGTGGAGGGTTCTGCTGAAGAGAAGTGACTTATATTTCACATTTATATTTCGCATTTCACTTTCATGCCAACCATGATTGCCACCTGCTGTGCACTGCACAACTTCTGTCAGAAGGAACGGGAGCATGCCGGCAGCAGCTGGTTGGAAGGGGCCCGTGATCGGACAGTTCATTTTCCACAGCCCAACCAGCCAGTTAACCCACAGTGCAGTAGTGGTGGCAGCAGCACAAGAGAGGCTTTGACTACCTATATGGCCGCTGCAGTCCCACTCCGCACAAGGCACCAACACTAAATCTTTCTGGCTTTTTTATTCAATAAAAAAAATGTCAACCTTACCAGTGATGAAAGTCAGGCAAGGAAAAAATCCCTGAACTTTTCTTTGAGCGATATGGCGGGCACAGAGCGAAATTTTGGAAAAATACGTGGTCTTAGATGCATTCTGGTGCATTCTGGCAGCTAGTTATTCACTTCTTTATCAAGAAACTAAGACTAATTGGAGCATCATGATTTGTCATTCAAACCCCTAGTTTGACTCTCCATTAAGGACTTGCTTGTCCTAAAAATGAATTTGGAAAATTGCTCAAAGTAACACAATCCTACAATCTACGCTTTTCCTTAAAGCTGCAAAACATACAATTGCTAAAATATAGTAACATCAAAGCCCCAAATGGCAAAAAGAACACCAGTAACTATGATATTCTATGAAAATACCTCAGTTATTTATACATTATTTCTGCTTTAGAAATGACTGATGTACAACATCCACTTGCACTGTTTTCTCAAACTATAATTACATCAAAATATGGGATCTGCTTTAAACTATAATTCTATAACATAATACATCAATTCTTTAACACCAATACTAAGTAATCTGGGAAATATCAAAACAAACATACAAACTAAACTAAACATTGTAAACATTATTTTTTAAGGGAGTGCGGGTCCAAACCATCAAATACTTATAATTAATGTTAACTATACTGAACTAAATCATGGTAATTAGGAAATACAAATAAATTAGATAGAGAAATGTATTCAAAATAAAAACTGAAACTCAAAACTAAAATTGAAATTATTTCAAAATGTGGTTTTGAGATTATTTTACACAAAAAAGTATTTGACCTACACTACCTTAAAAATCTTTTTTTTTTTTTCCAGCCAAGACCACTTCAATTTGTTTTTTATCGTCTTCTCACAACTGAGGTCGTGACCACGCTCAATAATGACGATGCCTGCCATTATTTTAACACAAATTTGATCGCAAACTCTTCAGATGTGTTTGTGAAAGTTTAGCGTGGGTCCGCCAGTTTTGGTCTCTAGGGAAGCAAGTCACGCTGACCACGTGGTGCAGACAGAGCCAATCAGACCCGTCGACGCATCCGAAAGCAACTAAAACGTCCCGTCATTGGTCAATTAGGCCGGGAAGACGAGAGATGGCCACGACCATAGAGGAAGCGATCTGCGGAGAAATATAGAAAATAAAGCTAAAATTAGCTGATTTCAGACCATTTTCTAATCCGGAAAGCGATTTGTCCGTAGAGATCAGGTCTTTATTTCCCGGAAAGTACGTTCGGTTTGCTCAAAAACCCGGATTTCCGGGAATTCCCGGAAGACTTTCATCACTGCTTACTTTCTTTGGAGTTCTTTAGTGTATTCACAAATGCAATCGAGGGTGTAAATATTCAGGTTGGTACATATCAGTAAAAAGAAAAAGAGCGTTGTTTTGTGCTTCAAATGAATGTTTAATGAAATAAAATTTAAAGAAATGTACAATTTTTCAAAGGATTCCTGTTTTTACATATTTGCTGTTGGTCCTTCAATGCTACAGCAGTGCAAAAAATATGGTGTCACTGCTAGTGACCCCTAAAAGTACGCTTTATTTAAATTAAACAAGTGTTTTGTACAATAACTTTAAAAAAATGTAACAGTATAAAAAAATATAAACATAATATAAAGTGTCAAAAGGACATTTAGCTCTTTCGTCCAAAACAATTTGTAAAATGTGCATTTCAACAATCAGGAGAAGGTAAAGTGATCAAAATGTCACATTTCCATGTAAGTGTAAACGTAAACATACAAAGCCTTAAATATCAGCAGCAATGAAAATGTGCAATTCTTAAATGAAACTATTAGCAGCAATGTTCTGGAAATTGTGCAATGTCTAAAAAAAACGATTATGACAGTAACAGTTGAACCCATATTTAACTCAGATCATGCAAGGTGTACTCTGAGTTGTCGCTGTAGTGCGACGTGTTTTGGCTATAGTTAGCCGACCCGCTGTAGTTTGTGAAGGAGTGCTGGGAAGAATACAGAGCTACTGGAGGAGGAGGATGTGGTGGAGGTGGAGGAGGAGGTGGACGGATGATGGTTCTTAGACCATCCAAAAGTTGGGTGACAAGGCGCTCATTTGCCCATGAACTCTCTTCCACAAACTGTTTGAGGAGACGCTGATCCCTCTGCAGTCTTCTTTGTTGTTTCTCAACCCACCGGTTTTGGGACTCTTGTATTCTTTCGAGGAATGCTTGCTGCTCAGTCATCCAAGTGCTCATGGCTTTGGCATATCCCGATGAACTGTGCCTTTTCCCTAAAAAAACAGTATAAAAATCAAAGCACTAAACCAAAAAATGAGGTTGCAAAATAAAGAAAAGTTTAATTCAACCTCTAAATCAAATGCAGAGAAACCATTAGATATTCAGCTATTGATCAAAAGTGGCTTTTATAATTACATTCCTTGCGTTGTTAAGGATTTATGACCCACCAAAAGATTTATTATATTTAGGACTATTTCAATTTTTTTTAAATACTTTTTTTTAAATACACCAAAAAATAAACCCCAAAGGCACCTCTGTTGATAAGGGCTGGGAATCACTGGGTACTTTACGATACGACTTGTGATACATTGCTCACGATAACGATACTATCACGATATGGCGATAATGTGATAATCGATATATGTCGTCTCTAACAACTCAAGATATATCAAACGTTAAGAAAGAAGATCTTGACAAACTGTTTTTTGGAAAATATTTCCCTATTTATTTATTTTTTTTTTAAACACAATGATAATTAACAACTTGTGTCCTATTTGGTGTAATGAATAACAGACCTTTGTGTAACATTGCTGAAATCAGTAATACTCATGTTGAAGGTTGGATGGCTGGTGATGTTGATAAAACAAAGCCATAGCAATTGCATTATTTAAAAAAATAGCTGTAAATCAGATATTAATTCTGTGAACAAATCATGGTGTTTTTGTTAAAAATAAATGACACAAATTAGTACTAATGTGGTGTAAACAAAAATCAAATTCTCCCAGAAAAATAAAATCAAGTAGATCGAAACTTTCCTTTAAATATTTTAAGACGTTAGTTGCTTTCAAAATAAATTACCAGGGATAAAATACATGAACTTAAAGTGCATCTAAAAGTAAGCATCTGAACAAAACGTTTGGGGAAAACCTGCATGTGATGTATGTTTATATGTTCATGTTTTTCTGGAGAACCACAGGCTTTTTAGTGTCAAGACGCCGCTCGTCTACCTTTTCAGGAGAAGGGGGGGATGCGACTCTTTTGTTTCCAGCGCCATCTCAACCATAGCTCTGGTCTGGGCGTACAGTGCAGGAATCATTTTTTCAGTATTTCCGAGGGGGAATGTCAAAGCGTGGCTCTAATGCATTCAATAAAAAACGAAATCTCTTGTTCTCCACCTCGCTGCAGGGACGGAGCCACTCTTACATTAAAAACAGAAATCCTGTTTGTCATCGTCTCTGCTCTCGCAGAAGATGGTGTTAGCTTTGCCTGGAAAAAGGTATCCGCGCCGGGCTTTGTCGGCTTCAGGCCAGCAACGGCCTCGGCTTTCTCAGACAGCTCTGGGTGATGCAGCTTCAATGCTGCCGGCGCGTCTTTTAACTTGCTGCTCTCACTGTTTTCCTTGTTTTCCCGTCCACCATTTTTGTTTGACTGTGTACTCTTCTTCGTCCGTCTGCGACAGCCAATCTTGGAATGAGCGCCCCCTATCGACCCTCCGAAGAATCGTCTCACTAAAGGATGATTAATATAACGTTTTACAGGGTCTCCAAACATAAATAAAAGGCCAATAGCCTACGTGCACGATAGAACTTCCGGTTAACTTCCGTGTTTCGAGTGTAAGGCTGACAACTTCCTGTTGGTCGTGTTATTGTTGTGGGGAGTTTTGTCGAGTTGCTAGTTTTGAGTAAATAGGAGCGGATTTCGGGTAAAAGACAGGCGTTTGGTGTTTCAACGCGTGACAAAGACATCACGACATTGTTGTGTACCCGTGTGCAAATTTGTCAAAGGACAACAGTACTATAAGCTTTCAAAGCTTTCCAGTATATGTGTCGGTGAGAGCCGAATGGATCGTGAACACGGCGGGAGGACTTCACCCCTAGCAAGACGAGTCGTGTTTCGTATTTGCAGCAATCGGAAAGAAAATACGTCATGTAAACACACCGTTCGGAATATTCTGCCCCGGTCAGACTCGTTCGGATCAAAATTTCTTTCCGATCGAGATAGCTGGGTTATACCGATCGTTGTTCATGTAAACGGTCATTCCGATCGTGTGTCGCTACTGCTCTGGTTTACGTCATGCATAGATGGTGTTTCGCTGAGAGAAAGCTTTGGAGCGCATACAGGACCAACCAGCCGCTCTGCTCTCGCCCCGCTGGCTCTCCCCTCTCTTTCACCCCTCACGAGGGAGATGCGGGGGGGATGCGTGTCCACTGACGTCTGGACCCGGCATCAACCGAGCTCTGCGTTCGGGCTCCGGTGCCAGTGGACCGAGTGAACCTCTCTGAGCAGAGCAGCTGGATTTATTAATGTGTTTGAAGGGAGGGTGCTTTGTTACGTGTGCGTTTTGTTGTTTTGTTACGTGTGAGAATTCGGACTGCGAGCCGACCCGCCGCTCTGGGTTAGCGGCTGCCGGACTCACCAGAACAGAGCAGAGCTCGAGCCGCCAGCTTACACAGCCGTCTCAGTCATTAGAAACTGCTCAAAAAATCACACGGAATTGTGTTTCTAGTTGTGCCCTGACAAAATAAATGCTGATGTTATTCCCAGACATTTACGTGCAGCCAGGATGCAGATTGCAGCGTTTCCCACATGGTTCGTCCTGGATTTTGTGTCCATCAAAAGGCTAATGTTGTTAGCCCGTGTTGTTAGCCTAACACTGGGTTCTTCTTCCAGCTCCGTACTTTTTCCGCAAAAAAAGCACTGACCACTAGGATTAAATATAAAATGATGAGCGAACAGGCACTTCATAATATTCATAACATTAATAAAAGCACGTTTGGAAGATCGCCTCGTATATTACAGAGCTGCTGCATAAATATATGTGACAGCAAAGGTATGTTTACAGCGGGACACATTTACCTTCCGGTATTTTCGACACGATATTTTATCGACACGATATTTTGCCCATGTAACCACGCACTGGTCGACAATCCTGTAGATGTCGTTCACGTCGATTTTCGGGAGACCTTGTAGACAACGGGTGAAATATGCCATCTTTCGCAATCAAAATCTGCCGTGTCGCTGCTATAGAAGTCGCAAACCGGAAATGGTCGGCCTCACACTCAAGGCGGCGGAAGTAGAACTCCTTAGTTACGTGCACGGAGCCTATACTTGATGAAGACGAATCGAGAATCAATCCTGGGTTAAATATCGCGATATATCACCATATTGTTATTTTGGCACACCCCTACTGTTGATCAGATTGACCTTTTAAATTATCATTGTTGTTTGTGTACTGCTTTCTAATTGTTAATAAAAATGTAAAATGAAAGGGTGTGATCTACATGTTTTATTGCCAAACATGCACACATGTATGATATACCATAGAGGCAGGACACATTTGTTATAAAAATATAAACAAAAATTTACAAGAAAAAACATGGAAGGAAAAAAAAAATTGAAACAGATATCCGTTTTTTGTGTTGGATTGTCACAGCTATGGCAGTTGCAAATGATCATACCTCAAATTATAATAATACATACTCAATAGGTAATGATTTAATTTTTTTTGTATTAAGTATAATGAAATAAGCAAATATGTAATGCATGGAGATGTATTGTGCAACCTAGATAGTTGGATGTATATTTGAGGTAAAAACAAAACTCTCTCTGTTCTTCCAGGTTGTCATTTGCCTTTTTTATTGCCTCCATTTAGCAATTATAAAGACGTATTATCTTTAGAATTTCAAAGACAGATCAAAAAAATTGCATGTCTAAAAGAAAAATTTTGGAATCAAACATAAACCAAGTGGTAAACCTAGAATGTCAATAAAGCATTTAAAATGAATCAAAAGTTAGTATGAATAATCAAAATGGCGTTTCCCCCCAAAAGAAACGTTACTTCCGTAGGCAAGACTTATGGGTAGTCACGTGGTCAAGTCCTGTAAATTGTGGAATTAAGATTAGTCAATCAACCGTTTTAGTGAGGTATTGTGCTCTGGTTTGTGAAATCTAATTCCATTTCTCTTTTGAAAAGCTGTTTTCGAAAAAAAATGAATAATAATTTGACACAATAACAACAGCAAAGTAACCGCAGCTTCCTCCCGGTTTGCCGGTAGCGTCCGTAACTACCGCCATAGCAACATAAAATCGTTCCGCTGATACAATTTTGTTGAGGGACCTGAAGGAATGTACGTAGAAAAAAATATATAGGTATCGAATACAATCGGAAGCTAGATAACGTTGAAAACAACTGTATATTTCTCGCTAGAAAATGTATCAAAACAAAGTGTTTATAAATCCAATAGTGATAAATTCACATCAAAAATCCAGGTGATGTCTGCTATATTTTGGGTCCTTCCTGCTAGGAAACCTGTCAATCACATGACCCACAAAAATTTAGATTTAGAGCCCAAAAAAAGCAAACTAAAAACTGCCTTTTTATGAGAGCTTTCTGAAAGTAAATGGTATATTTCTCGCTAGAAATGTTGTCAAAATAAAGATTATTCCTTAAAATATCTTGTTTTGTGGGATGTTCTACTGAAAAATGAACGAACATCCCCCATGTTTTTTATTCACGGCAGGCAAAACCTCAGAAGTCACCTGATCCTGAGAAGGCTAATATTATTATTATTTTTTTAATCGATTCAGAACAAAGGTGACTCTCAGCAAAAGAACAAGGAACAATAAACTATACATCAATTGTTCAAAGTAAACGCCAGGGGATATACAAGCATGAAAATAAACTTAGATTACAAAGCTGAGTGTCACGGTGCCTCCGACGAACCCCTCCCCCTCATCAGCTCCACCTGATGCCTCCAGCTGCGCCTCATCATCCTCGTCAGCCAGCAGCCTCTTAAGGAGACCACGGACCTGTAACCGACGCTATTTCGTTGTACTCCTACGGTGCATCTCCTGGCCTCTCTTTGATTCTTGCCCTCGCCTGTCTCATGCTCTCGACTAAACTGCTTTGTCTCTGCATTCATTCCAGGACCTTGCCTTCTTGTGGAACTTACCTGATTACGGTTCGTCTCTCGCCGTCTCGCTCTGACGTTCTCCGGTTACTCAGCCTTAAGCAGCGTAACCGTCCGGTGAGCGACCACATCATAGACTTCCGGATTTTGGCAGTTGAGGCGGGATGGCCGGACTTTGCGAATGCGAATTCCATGTTGATTCTGTAGCTTTTTTGGGTTACATTCTCGAGGCTGGCCAAATCAAACCAGACCCTTCAAAACTACAAGCCGTGTCTGAATGGGATATTCCCCAATCTCGCAAAAAACTACAACAGTTTCTGGGTTTCGCCAACTTTTATAGGAGATTCATAAGAAATTGCAGTAGTATCCCAGCCCCACTCACTCAACTTACCTCTGTCAAGGTTCCTTATGTTTGGAACAATGCAGCCGACTTTGCTTTCCATAAACTTAAAGAACTGTTTACCTCAGCTCCCATCCTCATACAACCTGACCCTCACAAACAATTTATTGTTGAAGTAGACGCCTCGGACTCTGGGGTAGGGGCTGTATTATCCCAGCGTGAATCACCATCTGGCAAACTCAAACCCTGTGCCTTCTTTTCAAGAAAACTCAGTCCTGCAGAACGTAATTACGACGTCGGCAACAGAGAACTACTGGCCATCAAGCTTGCACTGGAGGAATGGAGACATTGGTTGGAGGGGGCAGAACAACCGTTTATTGTGTGGACTGACTACAAAAAACTTGGCCTACCACCGTTCAGCCAAGCGGCTCAACTCCAGACAGGCCCGTTGGTGTCTGTTTCTCGACAGGTTTAGTTTTACCATCACCTATCGTATTCATTCCAGGACCTTGTCTTCTTGTGGAACTTACCTGATTACGGTTCGTCTCTCGCCGTCTCGCTCTGACGTTCTCCAGCCCCGTCACGGATCACGCGGTTGCTGCCAGCAAGACCCTCCAACCTCTCCTTGGACTATCTGGAAAGATTCTGGAACTCAACTCTATCCTGACTATCTTATTAAAACCTCATTATTACTCACCGCACTGCCTGTCGAGTCTCCTTCCAGGTTCCAGCACCTGAGTCGACCACGCTTGTTAACCATGACACTGAGCAAGGTGATACGTTTTAATAGCTTTTTTATTTGTACTGGGGGAAATGGAATGTAAGTAACATCTAATTTGGGTTAGTAAATCAAGAAAATTAGGAGCTTTATTGCTGAATTTAGATTTGTGAATATAATACTTGGTTAATAAAATCAGAAGATTTATTAAATAAAATTGAAATAAAAATGTATTATCATAATTAACGTAACCAAATAAGATGTTTTCCCATGGTTAGGTAAAATGTGTATAAATTTGAGCCTTTATCAGGTTTGTTAACTTATCCCATATTTTTTCAGTGTACTTACAGGTCCATAAGAAATCCACCAATGTTTCCTCAAACTGAAAACAGAACATTATTTATCAATATCCCTTTTGAGAAGGCTAATAGAAAATGAAACTTGTGTTTCTCACAATTTAGGGGCCGTTTTTGTGACACTACGTTACTACACATTTTAGGATGAGACTGGGTTGAAAATAAAGATGGACTTTCTCACAAAATATTGATTGCACAGGGCTCCAGACTGCGACCAATTGGTCGCATTTTGTGACCAAAATTTGAGAGTGAATTTTACATCCAGTCGCACATGTGCTACCAGTAAATTTGCCTGACCCACCCTTCGTATTTTTTATACATTAAACGTGGAAGGGGAACGTCAATGATCAATGAAATAATCAATGATACGCGAGCGCACACGCACGCAGGCAGACACACACACTCGCGCACATACTCATTAAACGCTAGCACACACTTGCGTGATCTGTGAGGTGGCCAATGCATGTGTCGTGAGAAGAATAGGGAAAGCCACTGTAAGTGGCTAAAATGCGTGTAGGGGGAGGGGCCTAGAGACAATCTGTGGGAAGGAAACGGAGACAAATATCACAACCTGATATGTGCGTCTGAGCTATGAGTAAATTAACTATTGATTCATTCTTCCGACCTGCGGCTAGTGTACCAGTGCCAGAGTGTACAGCAGGGGTCTCAAACTCGGGCCCCGCGGGCTATTTGCGGCCCCAAGATGATATTTTGCGGCCCCCGCCTTAATATGGAAGTTTAATGTTAATGCAGCCTGCCAGTTTGTATGAAAGACAATTTTTCATTGTCGTGCGCGGAGCTGTTAAAAGCAACCAATCACAGTGGGGTAAATGACTCTGGGGGGCGTTACAATGGCCGGGCTTGAAAGCAGGAGACCTGACAGCCCCCTCCCTCCCCAAACCACATGAAGGAGTTCCTTACTTTCCTTTAGAACAGGGGTCGGGAACCTTTTTGGCCAGGAGAGCCATAAACGCCACATATTTTTAAATGTAATTTCGAAAGAGCCATACAATAATGTAGTGTCCCTTTCCCACACTAAGGCACGGAGACTTAACCTCTTTTAGGGTTCTTTATTCTGGTTACTGTAGACCGCAACAAACGCCGTAAAATTAATTCAGCAACTCCTGAATCTCTCCCGCCGAGACGAGACGAGACGAGAGCGCTTCTCCCAACTTTATATTCCCCCGTCCTGCTCCAGCCCTCCCATTTCCTTATTCGGCCCATGGCTGAACCCCATTGGTCCAAACTCCCTAACAACAGGCTGAGCGACAGAACTGAGGGCCAATCAGATCTCTGCTTGAACGATGCGTTCCATGAACTCCAGAACTTTTAACGCGGCCCAACAGCCAAGTTAAACTCAGTCCGCGACAATATGTTTAAAACTAAATATACAAATGAATGTGTGCATTTGATGTAATTTCAACATTTTTAAAGTCCAATAAGTCTGTGGATTCTTTTTAATAACATTGTTATACTGTTGCTAATAAATGATGAGTATTTCTCGTGGTGGTTTTGCTGATGGTCTAGTCTGGTTGATACGTGGTGAGTTTCTGCTTCATGCAGGTGAGACTTTAAACGTGATCGTAGGTCTGAATGTTCTTTAGATGTGAGACAGACATGGAACCAAACACACACACCCACACTGCAGGAGTGACGGGCAGCAGGTTTACGTTTTTACCATCTCTGCGCGATTCACCTGCTGCCGGTCCCCCCCACCCCCTCTGCTTTCTTCCTCACACATCCCGTCCCCAAAACTGCGCGCTCTTCCTCAGGGAGGCAATTCAAAGGTTTCCGGGTGGTACAAACTCTGTGAAATAATAGATAACAGTAAACTGATATTTTTTTCTCCAAGCACCGCTACTACTGCGCGCCTCTGGCATTGCATCGCGCCCGAGAAGGACTGGTCTAATGAAAAAAAAAAGTATAATTAAGGATTTGTCTGCGAGCCACATGTGACCATCAAAAGAGCCATATATGGCTCGCGAGCCATAGGTTCCCGACCCCTGCTTTAGAACGTATCTATTCGCTAGTAATTTTCTACACACATGCAGTCCGTGCTGAACTTTTCTCTGGGTCACACAGACCTGGAGAAAGGTTTAGGTTTTGGTTACGGTTACGGCGGCGCATCAAACGGTTTATGCACGGTTGTTACGGCAGCACACCGCTCCCGCGGGAGTCGGGGCAGCTGAGGAGAATATATGTCCCACACCTTCATGTGTGACAGCTAACGGGGCTTGAACTTTAAATGTGTGCGAGTGACAAGATTAGCCTTAGACACACTGAAAACAAGTGTGGAAAATGCAACGACAGACGTGTTTAAGATGAACCAGCGGCTCGCCTGGATGGTTGGGGTGACCGGGGGGGGGGGGGGGGGGGGGGGGGGGTTGTGAGATGAAGGCGGATCTGCAGCGAGACTGAAAGAGAACAGGAAATTGGAGTTGTCCTTAACACTCTATTTATTTTTAATATGCCTCTCCCCCTTAGTATGATCTGTGTTATTACATATTTTATATTTATTTGAATGTTTTGTAATATATGCAGCCTTTTTTTAATCAATTGGTATTTTAAATTATTTTAATTGATCACTCCACGACAAAAACCATCAGGACACATGGTTTTTGTAGTCTGTAGGGCAGCTTTCAGTCAGTTCAGTACTAAATTTCCAGTTCTGTTCGGGTAGGTTTGCCCCTTGCTCCCACCCCTTTCTCCTGATATTTTTGTGATGATTGACAGGTGATGTTGGAGCTAAAATATATGTCACACACCAGGTGATCTGCGCAGCGTTACATTACGTCCACCTAGGTGATCTCAAACACGCTTATTGTGCATCTTGGCTGCACTTATTTGGTGTCACCAAGATAAATTTCCATCCGTTTTGTTTAGTATTTGTACTGTCATGACAGCGATGGTGCTGTTGTTTACCTTGTTGTTGTATTTTCAAAAGTGCAGAATAAAATGTGACACTGAAATAGAAACAGCACATTGTAATTTCTGCATCTATTATTAAAGTATTTATTAGTAATACAGTGGAAATTAGTAGATTTGGTTTGCATGTTGATTTACGGTATGCGCCGCCAAATTTTCTGGTTGTGCCCCTAAAATTTTCAGTTGGGGGCCACTGTGCTCCTAGTGAAAACAGTTAGTCTGGAGCCCTGTTGCAGCATTAATATGCTGACGAGTCTTCAGTACCAGCTCATATGACTATAGAAATGTATTCATTTTTGAGAGATTGTAGATTTTTACGGAGCTTGCACTTTGTTGATGGTCCCTTGGCAGCCGTCTCACTGCTGTGTCTCTAAAGCTAGAAGAGAACAATTTTTATCAAAAAAGGCAATATATATATATATATATATATATATATATATATATATATATATATAATCTTCTCGCCCCTCTCACCCTCCGCGGGTGGTTTCTCCTCCAAGCTCGGGTTCTCTACCAGAGGCCTGGGAGCTTGAGGGTCCTGTGCAGTATCTTAGCTGTTCCTAGCACTGCGCTTTTCTGGACTGAGAGGTCTGAGGTCTTTCCAGATATCTGTTGTAGCCACTCCTACAGCTTGGGGGTTACTGCCCCGAGTGCTCCAATTACCACAGGCACCACTGTCACCTTCACTTTCCATGCTTTCTCCAGTTCTTCTCTGAGTCCCTGGTATTTCTCCAGTTTCTCATGTTCCTTCTCCTGATGTTCCCATCGCTTGGCACTGCCACATCCACCACAACGGCTTTCCTCTGTTCTTTATCCACCACTACAATGTCTGGTTGGTTCGCCATTACCATCCCATCAGTCTGGATCTGGAAGACCCACAGGATCTTTGCCCTCTCATTCTCTACCACCTTCGGAGGTGTTTCCCATTTTAACCTTGGGGTTTCCAGTTCATATTCTGCACACATGTTCCTGTATATTATTCCAGCCACTTGATTGTGGCGCTCCATGTATGCTTTCCCTGCCAGCATCTTACACCCTGCAGTTATGTGCTGGATTGTTTCAGGCGCTTCTTTGCACAGCCTACACCTTGGGTCTTGTCTGGTGTGGTAGATCTGAGCCTCTATTGCTCTGGTGCTCAGGGCTTGTTCCTGAGCTGCCAGGATGAGCGCTTCAGTGCTGTCCTGTAGGCCAGCCCTTTCTAGCCATTGGTAGGACTTCTTGATATCAGCTGCTTCAGTTATGGTCCGGTGGTACATCCCATGCAGGGGTTTGTCCTCCCATGAGGATCTGTCCTCCAGCACTGTATCCTCTGCTCTCCATTGTCTGAGACATTCACTGAGCACAATGTCAGTTGGGGCTTTGAGCTTGATGTACTCATGCATCTTGGATGTTTCATCCTGGATAGTGGCTTCTACGCTCACTAGTCCTCGGCCTCCTTCCTTGCGGCTAGCATACAGTCTCAGGGTGCTGGATTTGGGATGGAACCCTCCATGCATGGTGAGGAGCTTTCGTATTTTAACATCTGTGGTGTGTATCTCTTCCTTTGGCCATCTTATTATTCCTGCAGGGTATCTGATAACTGGCAGTGCGTAGCTGTTTATTGCCCGGGTCTTATTTTTGCCATTGAGCTGGCTTCTCAGGACTTGCCTTACTCGTTGGAGGTATTTAGCTGTTGCAGCTTTCCTTGTTGCCTGCTCCAGGTTGCCATTTGCCTGTGGAATTCCAAGGTACTTGTAACTGTCCTCGATGTCTGCTATAGACCTTTTTCACACTTCCGCATTTTTCGACCGGAAATACGTCAATGACGTGTAAAACAACTTCCTGTTAGCGTAGCAGCAGATATGAAGAATGGCAGAGTCGAAGAGTTGCAGTCTCTGTTGCGTTCCAGGCTGTTCGTCTTCCAACCAAAAACAGCCTTACCTTTCATTTCATTATTTTCCTGTGGATCTAAACCTGAAACCCAAATGGATATAGGCGATCCGAAGAGATGAAGGGCATAGTTTTAATGTAAACACAGGTAGCACCCTCTGCTGCCGGCACTTACTAACTTCGCTCTGGGATTGTGGTGCGGCTGCGTCGTTCGTCGCCTGAAGAGTGGTGTTGCCCCGAGTATTTTCCCTTGGAACAACTTTACTGATCCTTTGAGAAGGGAGTCAGAATATGACAGAACCTCAAACGTCAGGCTATGCAGCTAAGCTGTGAAGATACTAGCGACATGGTGGCTAAGCTAAGACAGTAAAGATGGATCACGACTACGTGACACACCCACCTGCAGGTAAGGTTGTTCATAATGTGTTTGGTTAACGTTAGTCAACTATGTGTACCGTTATTGGATACATGCATTTCTACCTGAACAAATTAATATTTATAATAAAAGATGTTCATGCTCTCACCTATTTTAATTACATGTATTTAATCACTTTTGAGCATTTTGTCATTTTGTAATTTCCTTAACAAAAATAAATGAAATGTATTTGTAATTAAATACTTAACATACTTTTCAAAACATGATTACTGTGTTGTGTTGAAAGGTAGCATTAATATATTAAGACTGATTTTTAATTTCTTTATCTTCACAGGTGCTCTGGATGAGGCTTTGGATTACATCCATGACTTAGAAGCCAAGTTCCTTTGCTGGAGCCAGGAGACGATGTCATGGCGGACAAAAGTTCCTCGTTCAAGACCTCCTAACTGACATTGGATCTAAGATCATTATTCCACCTTTTAAGCTTTCAGCTCAATTCAGCAAGGAGGAAACAGAACAAACCGCAGCCATCACCCGCCTCAGAATTATGGTGGAAAGAGTGATCAGTAGGATAAAGTCCTTTCACATCAGGAACTCTCTGTGCCGCTCACACTGATGGGCAGTGTGAATCAGATCTGGCTTAACCGCCGTGTTTTGGCAAATTATCATGGACTTTTTTGTTTTGAAGAGTGAATTAATGTTTGGTATGTAAATAATGTATAATGTGCAAATAGTATGGAAAAATTTAGTGTTTCCACATATTCTTAAAATCTAATTAAATATAATTGTTATATTCGTAATATTTTTCTGTTGAAATGTGACTGACTACACAAAAAAATTAGATGAACAAATAAAACAATTTTGGTCAAAATTGTGCCTCGTTTAATTTTTTGGTATGCAAATAACATCAAACATTTACAATAAAAAATAACATTACAGATCAACAGTAAGACAGAAGGCTGAACTGATTGTTAAAGACAAGATAAGTGTAATTTAAGGTATGCATTCATGCATTTGCCACAATATATATCCAAGTTCTCTTTCATTCCATCTCAGAAACCCATCCAACACAACCATGAGAGGTTGGGGCTGCACCTGGCATAATCTGCTTCCAGATGCCATCATATGGATCTGGCTGTGGTCCTACACAAGAGAAACACAACACACAAAAGTTAGACATAAGTGCATAACTACATTTAAATTTAATTCATTATATCTGCTGTAACCATAATTTGGTTAGTCATAAGATTAAAAAAAAAAAAACTTAACTTGCTCACAAAGCAACAAAAAGTTAATCACCTGTATGCCTTGTACAGTGTGGACCTCTGACCGTCCCTGCCAACTGTTTTGGGTTTTTGCACCATCAGCTCACTAACCGGTTCAGGATGGATTCCCTTATAAGTAAAAGGCAGAAAGCAATTAAAGTCTGTAGTAACTACTTGGGGTGTTTTTATAATAATTTAGAGTTGTTATGGATACACATACGTTCTTAAAAAATAATGACAATATGATCACAAACCCACCTGTGCCATCTTTGCAAGCCACTCGTGCAGGCCAGGGGGGTGGAGCAGCCTGCAGACCCAGCTGTGAATAATGTGCGGTCTGGAACAGGATGGCAACTATGTGATTGCAAAATCCTTTAGCAGCCACACAACTGCAGACGAAAGCTTTCAGGTTGGCACTTTCTGCGTCCAGTGATATCTAGACACAATAAATTATATAGGTTAAAATTAGGACATACTTATGTTGCTACATCAATGTTCAGAATGACATGAAACTATAACTGTCAATAGGGTGACCAGATTTGAGTTTGTAAAAAAGAGGAGTGAAGTGAGTTTGTGAGATATTTCATCGAGAGTAATTGGTGTTCAGAGCTGCATACATGAAGCAAATATAATTACATTTCATCTATGTTCAATGTTATTTTATTATATAAGTATCAAAAGAGAGGACATGTCCAGGAAAAGAGGACTTCTGCTCACCATACTTTCAGAAAAATAATACTAGTAAGTGAAGAAAGTGCCGCAACCGCAGCAAAATGAACACGCATACGGGCAACTTAACATTTCTTATTTACAGCTTCACCAAATTTTTGGGTGTTATGTTAATCTCATGCCTTTTCACTTAAACATACACACAACATATTCACTGCGATGCCTTATATTACAAATTAATAACACCAGGATTTACAGTTGACGTAAACACACAGAGTTACCGGTGATGCGGCTATGGCTAAAGCTAGCTGAAGCTTACCTTGGTAATGGTGGATAAACTCTTCGTGGACGAATTTATATCCCATGTCCAATTTGTTTCCTTTAGTGGACGATTGCATCTTCACACTCTTCATCACATCGGTGCTGGTGAACTTCGGAACACAACTCAGGCTCTTCGAAAACACTCTAGGCTCTGCCATTCCTCCGCCAGCGAAGCACAAACCGGAACTAGGTTTACACGTTGATGACGAACTTCCGGTTTTTGCGAAAAAGGTCTATTGTTCCTTCTGGGAGTGAGACCCCTCCTGTCTGGACTACCTTGACTCTCTTTGTCACCATCCGACTGCATTTAAAACAAATAAAAGCAATAATAGTAGTAAAAAGTAGTAAAAATAGTTGCCTATTCAGTGACGCCGCCTCATGCCCCCTCCCCTCCCAACCTCATTGAACCGTCTTATTGCACTCCATCCAAAGGACTTCCTAAGCCTTTCAGTACAGCATGCCAGAGAGCAAAGGCGGTCGCTGAAGGCGCTACTTTGGTCAGTGAAAACTCTGTGTGGGGCAGGGATGGGCAAGTATTTTAACTCGCAGGCCACATAGGTTTGGCGTTTAATCGCTGACTGCGTGGTTGTAAGGTTCGCTCACTCAGTTCCTGAATACGCCCGCTCAGTTGTCTTCACGCTCGTTCAATTTATGGCAGCGATGAAACGCCATACATAGGGTTGTAAAACTGAATCTGTGAATTCAATAAGGGCCCAAGTCCAAGAGGTTTGTTTTTCCAGGAAATGATTTTAATTGCTTAGCTTAAAGGGAGGCTACACCAAATGATTAATACTTTACCTAGATTTAGCACCAGTTCATAGTTTACAAATGCTATAATATGAAACACTTCACTTTTATCATTTTAGAGAATTTTCCTTCTTTTGACTCAAAATGGAAAAAGATCTCAGAGATCAGCTACCTGTTTTCACCTCCATAAAATTTCTACTGAAAACAATCGAGATGGAAATACAGTATTAAAGTTTTATTCGGTTAATACAGGGGTGTTCAAACTTTTTGCAAGGAGGGTCAAATTTGGCGAGATGAAACTATGTAAGGGCCGACCATCTGGCCTGCATTATTGAACTACTTTAATAAGATCAAATGCAAAAAAACAGTTAACAATTACATTTTTATTGCAGGGATATTTTCATTTCTTTACATAGAACACAAGCACATCTAAATATATTTTAACCAAAATGACTGAATTCCACATTTAAAGACTAGAAATAAAATTTTAAAAAAGTTTTGTCTGGAAAATAAAAATAGATGAACATCAACCATTCATCAAGCATTCACTATGCTTGATGTTCTGAATTTAAACAGTTTGAGCAAGAAATCTTAACACAAACTGTTCCCTTTTAAAGCACTGCAGTTCTAATCACACACCCATGGCTCCAGTCACCCACACACCCAGACGCTCACCTGAGCGGGTTAATATGGTATCCCTGGACTATTCCCTCAAGACCAGGGGTCTTCAATTAAAATTAAAGAGGTCCAGTTCAAAGAATTTCTTGAAGTTAAGGTCCGTACAAAACATTACATCATAATATTCAGTGTTATATATTTTTAAGTAGCCGAGGCACATCTGCAAGTAATTATTATCCAACTTTCACTCTGAATTCATTCAGCACAATTTAAAACTTTTGGCTATTTGTCACATAACATAAAACACATAGAACTGTGTGCCACATACACACAACAGGAACACCAGGCCAACTGCAGACATCACCAAGAAAACTAGATGAACGGAGGATCCACTAGCCCTCATTAGCTTCTTCCACAAATCAAACACAAATGAAATTTTGTTTATCACAAAATCGTGCATCTTCAACCATGGCCTTCAATCTATTTGCAGTGACTCAATTTTGCTGGCTGGTTGTCCTTTGACTACTGAAATACAGCGTCAGCAGCTGTATTACTTCTGCCGTGGACCACTTCTTCTGTACTCTTTGGGACCGCATTTCTTGATGAGCATCTTTTCCTGGAAAACAGAAGAAAAAAACCCTTGATTTCAAGTAAACTTACAAGACATTTTCCTTGGGTTAGGCATGTTCAGGAATAAAAACTTTGAAGCCACTTGATTCTCTGTTGAAGCACCCTTTTTTCCAGGGTGCATTGCAGGTTAGTTATTTAGCATTCTTTAATTCAATTCAGTTTTCTTTATACAGCCCAAAATCACAACAACAGTCATCTTAATGTGCTTCGCAGCGGTAAATGTAAAGTAAACATAAAGTCATAAGGATCATGAATACATAGAATTCAATAGTAAAATTCTTAACTGAACTGACTACAGAGACTAAACTAAAAAGGGCATCCCTGCCCTTAGACCCTCCTTTGCGGTAAGGAAAACTTCTTAAAAAAAAAACAGATTCCGGAAAAAAACGAAGAAACCTCCGGGGTGTCCACACGAAGGAGGGATCCTCCCCCAGGACCGACAGGCGATGTACCAGAACTCAGAGAAGAATGAGCTTAACACTACAACTACACGTTTAAATAGTCCAAAAGATGGGCTACATCAGTGCATCTCAGTTATTTTTTGCATGCCCCCTAGGAAAAAGAAAATGTAACAACCCCCCACACACGCTTGCTGCAGTGACAATAGTATCTATCAAAATTGTATAAGTATACCTGAAATGATATCTTTTAACATTAACAAAAGAAAAAAGCAATATAAATTTCAACAGATTAACTTCAGTCTTATGTCCTGAGTTGTAAACTTTTGGTCAATGTCTGTCACCGGTGTTGTCTCGTGTTGCACTTCCTGTTTTATTTTGAAATACCAACTCTCCTGATTTCAGGCCTTGTTATTTCTTGCCCTAGTGTGTTTCCCTACAGGTGTGACTGTGTAATCCTTCCTGATTGTTTCCACCTGTGATTCCCTCCCTAGTGTCTTAAATAGTTTGAGTCTCCCTTTGTCCTGTGCCAGTGTGTTTGGTCTTATCCTGTGCCACAGCAAAAGCCTTCATCTAAGATTAAAAATGCTAAACTGCATCTGAGTCCAGGCCTGAGTTCTGCCTGACACAAATGGCACAACAGTTTGCTTTGTGGGTTCCCACAGACATACAGTAACAGTAATTGTGTTAGCTCAGTGTCAGATGAGTATAGCTTTTAAAAGGGGAACATCAGCATCACCCTTTGGCTCTGAGTGGTCCTTTAGTGAGTCTGCAAAAGATTAAGGATCCAGTATCTCTGAAGCTTAAGCGGTCAGTTTCAGAGAGGAGCCCCCAAGCAGATGAACTGGATAGAACTCCATCGGGACTTGCTCAATTTTCTGCATCCCCTGACAGGATATGCTAAAATGTAGTCTTCACTTAACCCTTGTGCTATCCTAGGCACTTTAACATTGGGAGTTGGGTCATCTAGACCCACTAGACAGTGCGCTGAACAATCATTTTCAATGATTTGTGAACCTCACTGGTGTCCATGGATTACATGAAATTTTTCCACCTTTATCATGGAAGGGAGGACACGTCAATGTAAGGGTGGGGTCATCTAAGATAGCACAAGGGTTAAACAGTCAGGGATGGAAATGTTCACATCTGAATCATCATCTTGTGACACACAAAGTCTGATACATAATCCTCACCTGACATGTCTTCATCAGATGTTTTTTCTGTTTTGGACCGTGAACTGAGATCCTGATCTATCCCCTTTTTGATCATCAGTGCAGTCTGACAATTGCTGCTCCTGAAATAGTTCAAACCCTTAAGTTGATAAATAAATGATCATATTTATTAGGATTTTAAAATGCAACTGCGGCCTGATGCACAAAGCATTTCTTAAACAAAAAATTAATGCAAACCAGTTTTTGTTTAAAGAAGTCATCGTCTATATTATGTCTAAAGCAGTATTTGCGTCAAATGCCTTAACACACTGCGAAATATTTTAAAAATTTAGTTAGATTAGAAATAACTAGGTTTTGTTAAACTGGTCCTCTTGGGATCATTCATATCCTGTTATGGCAATGACACTAAAGCTTTGCATCTATAGCCAAGCCGCCTCATGAAAGAAACGGAACCCACGCACTGAACACCCATGTCCAAAGAGTTCAGTGTTGCACACACTGTGAAAAGTACTTTAATCAAACACTTTCATTTTATGGACAGAAAAAAAGGCTTGTATAAAACACTGGATAAACTGAGTTTAGCTATAAATTGTGTCATGCGATTTCTCAAACTGTCATCAGGTCCCTTTGCCTGACCTACTATACTGATTTTATTTATTTTCTTAGGCAAAAGAATAGAACAGATCGAAAAGACCAAATTATCTGCTGTAGTAAAAATGTACAATTTGCAAATTCGTGATCCTGACATCTGAAATACTGAAAAATACTTAGTTAAATAAATACCTTTTAAGATGGATATGGAAGGGTCTCAGTTCTTGAGTTTCGGAGTTTCAGAAGGCAAGACAGATGAGAGTCATTCACATATATTTTTTTTTTACCTCTGGTATCTTAAATAATAGGTTATAAACTAAATATTTTGTAATTAATACTACATAAATCTTTGTTTAGAATGCAAATTCAGTTAGAAAGGATAGAGGAAATAACAGAGCCAAGTGGAGACATTGGTACCTCAATAAAGAATCTAGAGCAGCTCCCTTGTTCAGAGCATATAGCGGACAAGATGGGGCAATTGGTCAAAGAGAAAGCAGACGAGGAAAACAGTGATCTAGAGCAGCTTTCCTGTGCAGAGGGGCTAAAAGCAAGTGAAGAGGACAGAAGCAGTCCTGAAGACTCAGAACAATCATATCATAAGCAGCCAGAGTCCATAGATGACCCATATGACAAAGATACTACAAAGATGTAATGATTGTAGGACAAATGACAAAAAAAGCCATCCTCCAAAAGTGAACAAGTCCAAATACAGATAAAAACAGACATCATCCCAAAAGTGCTCTCCAAAACTGCAATGAAGCACCAAAAGCATTCAAAATACAAACACAAAAACCACGTCATCCATGGACTGACATACTCCGTCCTTGTTGTGCGCTTGCTTTCAAATAACATGTAAAATGAGATGACAGCCACAAAAAAATTGCTGTTTTTACGTGCCTCACCAAAATGCATTTAATGGCTGTCTAGTTTTCACAAAAAACGGGCCTAAACAATTTGATAAAAAATATAATTTAATTTAAAGCACTTTGGTGACATTACACACCAAGATAAAAAAAAAGATTTACATCAGCCAAATATCGCCAAAGAGGAAAGACTGCCAAAGCTGTAGGAAGTGATGTCAGCAATTACTTTTACTCCATGTTGAAAAAAACACCAACTGAAGGAATCATGGCTGGCAACATAAGAGTCTCACCAAAATATCCTTTGAAGTAAGGAAGTGTGTTACAAGAATTTGGGCAAAAAACTGGTGACAAATCCATTAAGGAGTATGCAACATTCTGCTTTGCTCACCCACTGCACAAACATCCACTGAGCCCTTGGATTATTCCATCGCATGTGTGTGCTTTTTGATGCAGAAGAGTACACAAGTTTGGTAAAAGAAAGCAACGTATATCTGGACAAGTGTGTTTTGCAAACCCAGGACAAGGCATTTAAAGGAGAAACTGTGATGGGATTTGAATAAAGCAGCATTAAGAAAATCCCAGAAACCACCTTTTACAACTGCTTTTCAAGTCAGACGGGATCAAACAAACTGACTTCCTCTCAGATGATGCAGTTGCCATAAAAGAGAAATATTTCTGCCCTGGAATCATTGACACCCTCTTCAGAATGCACATGGGTATCTTACCGTTATGGAGTGGTGTGTTATTGAGGGATTTAACATGACATCAGAGCAACAAAACTGGCAAACATGAGGAAAGAAACAAAACGTGAGACAAACTGTCATGTTGAACTTTGGTTTATTCAGATAAACGCTTCATTCTTTCAAAGAAGCAACTCAGAAGCATGTTTAAACTAGCCTGACTTTAAGCCTGAACTCTGGCTGAAATCCGCCTGAACTTGCTTACTCTGGGTATGTCGGTTCCAAAAGACCGGATATGAGTTGGCGTAATTCCTCTGACTTGGTAACCCTGGGTTAATGCACGTGCATGTCAAGTACATAAAGACATTCTCAATAGATCGCCGATTTCTGGAGTCACCATGGAAACGCGTGGTGAAAAAAAAAGAAAGCGCTATACTTCAGTGAGACGAAGTCTGAGATTGTAATGACGGCGGAAAAAAGTTACAAGTCCATCAAAAAAGTAACATGGCTGCATCATCAAAAAAAAAGAGTTTCTGCTTGGAGAAAAACAACAAAGTAAATGAACGAGTTTCTGATCTTGTTTCCATTTTCCTTGTGACGCATATATATATATATATATATATATATATATATATATATATATATATATATATATATATATATCGTATTCAATTTTGCCAACTTGAATGAATTACTTCTTTTGGTAACAAATAGTTAAGTTACATTTATTCAACCTAATTTCTTACGTCTATAAAACTCACTAATTGTTTATACAACTCAAATTTACGTATTCATCTAACTAAATGTCACATTACTCAATTAATCTTTTTATCATCTTAATTACTTATATTTCTTGAACTCTCATATGTCTAAGTTTGAGCCAGCAGATATGCTTATTTTTATAACAATAAAAAGGACGGAAAAAATGCACGGCGTGCAAAAATTCATTAAAGAATTTCCCATCATTGTCATTACAGTAAGAACTTGTACGGGTGTTATAAAAAGTCATGCTCTCCTTCACTCTCACTCGTAAGCATAGTAGGACAAAATAACTCGGCAAAACACAGTAAAACCGCTAAACAACTACACATATTTTGTCAAATACCCACACTTAAACCCAAATCCATCCAGACAGGCAAAGGGAATGATATCCCAGAATCCCTTTGCGGGGCCGCTCTAACAGCAGCACCAAAGTTAAACCTACTTAATTGAATTAATTTGAAAGAAAGGAAAATAATTGTCTGAAAACTACGCGTTATTTTTAAGGTGACCTAACAAAAAAAATGATTTATCTTAACTGAAGCAAATAATTAAGTTAGATCAAAGTAAAAAGTTTATCTTTCCAACATCCATACGTGGTCTTATCACCCTCTCATGGTGGAAAAGGTTTTGTCTGAGCTTATTCATCCAATAAATCATCTTTAAATGGACACGCCATGCTGCTTCACCTCTCTGAAAACAAACTAAGCTTCAACTAAACCTGCTCCGGACCCGGTTATGTTCAGAGCATGAGTTGTCGTGGCAACTTGACCTACCCTGAAACATACCTCCATTTCTGGAACCGAAAGCTGAGGTTATCAACTTCCTTAGCCTCAAATTTATCGTGGGAGCTAGCATAACCTGCTTTCTGGAATACCCCCCAGTAGAGTTCATCTCAAAAATGTTTGCCTGATTACAAGGAAGGTATGTAGAGCATATTGGGCAACAATCTTCCAATGCAAATTCTGGGCAAAATTTTTCCTTGTTCCAGTCACCCAAATGATGACCGTGAAGAACAGGGGAACAAGAGGGACAGGTCTGCCTTAGGCACCTAAATCAAAATATTTTAATCCACCAAAACAGCTCCCAGGACCAAACATCGGACACTTGGATGAGGCCCATTAATGTAAAAATGTCCCGGAAAATATGGTTTTAGCGTATGACTGTGATGAAGGGGCTGAGACGTTTAGAACCATGTACAACTGTGTTTATTGAAAAACACATACAGGGCTTGAGAGGATGGTCAAGGAGCTATAAGAGAATCTGCAAACAAACTGGGCAAGGCAGAGCAAAGTCACAACAGAGCAAAGGTCAAACTTCACTAAGGGATAACATTAGATCCAGAAAGCATGTTTAAGCTACCCTGACTTTAACCCTGAACTCTGGCTGAAATATGCCTGAACTTGCTTACTCTGGGTATGTTGGTTCCAAAAGACTGGATATGAGTTAGCGTAACTAAGCTTGACTCATGGGTGTAACGCGCTTGCAAGTACATAAAGACATTCTCAATGGATCGCCGATTTTCGGAGTCACCATGGAAATGCGTGGAGAAAAAAAGAGAGCGCTATACTTCAGTGAGAGTCTGAGAGTTTAATGACGGCGTATGAAGACTATACGCCCATCAAAAAAGCAATACAGCTGCATTGCATCAACAAAAGAAAGAGAAAAAGAACGGACCAAGTAAGCGCACAAGTTTCTATCTCATTTCTATTTTCATTTTGACGCATATATATATATATATATATATATATATATATATATATATGCGGCAGGGTGAAAACAGCCGAGCAGACCCACCAAGGCTAGAAACTGAACAGTACTGGAAAAGTATATGGGAGAAAGAGACAGCACATAACAGCAATGCCCAGTGGCTGGTCTCTCTGAGAACAGTGCGTAGCTGTTTATTGCCCGGGTCTTATTTTTGCCATTGAGCTGGCTTCTCAGGACTTGCCTTACTCGTTGGAGGTATTTAGCTGTTGCGGCTTTCCTTGTTGCCTGCTCCAGGTTGCCATTTGCCTGTGGAATTCCAAGGTACTTGTAACTGTCCTCGATGTCTGCTATTGTTCCTTCTGGGAGTGAGACCCCTCCTGTGTGGACTACCTTGCCTCTCTTAGTCACCATCCGGCTGCATTTCTCGAGCCCGAATGAAATCCCAATGTCAGTCCTGTAGATCCTGGTGGTGTGGATCAGGGAGTCAATGCCACGATCGCTCTTAGCATATAGCTTGATGTCATCCATGTAGAGGAGGTGACTGATGTTGGCCCCATTTCTGAGTCGGTATCCATAGCCAGTCTTGCTGATTATTTGGCTGAGGGGGTTCAGACCTATGCAGAAACAGCAGTGGGGACAGAGCATCACCTTGGTATATCCCACATTTGATGGACACTTGTGCAAGTGGCTTCCCATTGGCTTCAAGGGTGGTTTTCCACAGCTTCATTGAGTTTCCTATGAAGGCTCTTAGAGTCCTGTTGATGTTGTACAGCTCCAAGCATTCAGTGATCCATGTGTGTGGCATTGAGTCATCGGCCTTCTTGTTATCAATCCAGGCTGTGCACAGGTTGGTGTGTCGTGACATACAGTCTTGAGCGACTGTTCTGTTGACAAGGAGTTGGTGTTTGGCTCCTCTACCAATGCCATTCTGTGTGTTACTCATCAATTGATCCATGTGCCTATTTATCTTGGTTGCAATGATGCCTGACATGAGCTTCCTGGATGTCTGCCACTGTGATGGTTACTGGACTCTGTTCAGGGAGGTTGCTATGTTCTTTTCTCAGAGAGACTGGCCACTGGGCATTGCTGTTATGTGCTGTCTCTTTCTCCCATATACTTTTCCATTACTTTTCCATTTCCATTTCCTATTATATATATATATATATATATATATATATATATATATATATATATATATATATATATATATATATATATATACACAACATATACATATACAATAAGGGTTAAAAGCAAAAAATAAAAAAAGGAAGGAAAAAGTAAATAGAAAATTGCAGTCAAAGCAAAAGCCTACAGAGCCAAGGAAAAAATCAAAGGAAAAAGTGATCAAAGCCAAATAAAAAGATCAAAGGGGAAAATAGCAGTCAAAATAAAAACACAAGGATCAAAGGAAAAGGTTAAGGGAAAATAACAATCAAAGCAAAAATATAAAGATCAAAGGGAAAGGGATCAGAGCCAAAACAAAAACATCAAAGGAAAACTCAAAAGTAAAATTGAAGTCAAAGCAGAAACGTAAAGATCAAAGGAAAGATAAAAAGAAAAAGTGTTTGAAGCTAAATTAAAAAGATGAAAGACGTCAAAGGAAAAATAGTAGTAGAAAAATCATAAAGATCAAAAGATAGATCGGAAGAAAAAAACGTTCAAAAAAACATGAAGATCAAAGGAAAAGTTATAAGGTAAAAAGAGATCAAAGCAAGAACATGAAGATGAAAGCAAAAATAAAAAGGAAAAAAGGGATGAAAGCAAACATAAAAACATCAAAGGAAATGTCAAAAGGAAAATAACAGTCAAAGCAAAAACACAAAGATCAAAGGAAGCATGAAAGGTAAAAACTGATCAAAGCAAAAATATAAAGATCAAAGGAAAAATTAAAGGAAAAAAGGGGTGAAAGCAAAAATATAAAGATCAAAGGAAAAGCTAAAGAAAAAAGTGATCAAAGAAACTATAAAAAGAGCGAAGGAAGAGTTATAGGAAAAATGGAGATCAAAGTAAAAACATAAAAATCATAGGAAAAATCTACGGATAAAAGGGTTCATAGCAAAATCATGAAGATCAAAGGAAAAATAAAAGGAAAAAAAGCACTAAAGAAAAAAAAGATAAAAGGAAAAATCAAAGAGAAAATAGCATTCAGAGCAAAAATATAAAGATCAAAGGGAAAGGGATCAAAGCCAGAACAAAACATCAACGGAAAACTCAAAGGCAAAATGGAAGTCAAAGCAGAAATATAAAGATCAAAGGAAAGATCAAAGGATAAAGGGTTTGAAGTTAAACTACAAAGATGAAAGGAAAAGTCAAAGGTAAAATAGCAGTCAGCGAAAAAACATAAAGATTAAAGAAAAGATCAAAAGAAAAAAATGGTTCAAAGGAAAGGTTATGAGGTAAATTGAAATTAAAAAAAAATATTAAGCTCAAAGGAAAAGTCAAAGGGAGAAATGGGTTTGAAGCAAAATTAAAAAAATCAAAAGAAAAGTCAAAAGGAAAATAACAGTCAAAGTAAAAACAAAAAGATCAAAGGAAAAATTAAAGTGAAGCTAGCAATGAAAGCAAAAACATAAAGATAAGGGAAAAAATGAAAATGGATTAAAGCAAAAACAAAAAAAATCAAAGGAAAACTCGAGGGGAAAATAGCAATCAAAGCAAAAATATGAAGATCAAAGGAAAAGCTAAAGAAAAATGGGTTTGAAGGAAAACTGAAGGGAAAATAGCGGTCAAACCAAAAAAATAAAGATCAAAGGGAAAGGGAGCAAAACCAAAACAAAAACATCAACGGAAAACTCAAAGGTAAAATGGAAGTCAAAGCAGAAATATAAAGATCAAAGGAAAGATCAAAGGAAAAAGGGTTTGAAGTTAAACTAAAAAGATGAAAGTAAAAGTCAAAGGAAAAATTGCATTCAGTGAAAAAAACATAAAGATAAAGGAAAAGATCAAAACAAAAAAGGGTTCAAAGCAAAAACATGAATTTCAAAGGAAAAGTTATAAGGTAAATGAAAATTAAAGCAAAAATATAAAGCGCAAAGGAAAAGTCAAAGGGAGAAATGGGTTTGAAGCAAAATTAAAAAGATCAAAAGAAAAGTCGAAGGGGAAAATAACAGTCAAAGTAAAAACAAAAAACAAAAACAAAGGAAAAATCAAAGGAAAAATAGCAATCATAGCAAAAACATAAAGATAAAGGAAAAATAAAAGGGAAAAGGGATTGAAGCAAAGACAAAAAAAAATAAACGGAAAAGTCAAAGGGAAAATAGCAATCAAAGCAAAAATATGAAGATCAAAGGAAAATCAAAAGAAAAATGGGTTTAAACAGACACGGGCAGGAAAAGGTGGATGGAACTTTCAAAAGTAAACAGGAAGTGACACACGAGGACACAAATGACAGACAGGAACTTGATGAAACATGACAGTACCCCCTCCCTAAGGACCGACACCAGATGGTCAAGGAGCCCCGAACCTGAAGAAGTCAGTCAGGAGGGACCTGTCCTCGATGAAACGCTCCGGAATCCACTGGCGGTCCTCCGGATAGTAGCCCAGCCAGTCCACCAGGAACTGCCGACCACGACCCTGTTTCCTGACGGCCAGGATCTTCTGCAACGTGTACACCGGACCACCCCCCACCATCCTGGGCAGCGGTGGGGGCTCTGAGGGAGGCACCAGAGGACTGTCCACCACCGGCTTCACCTTGCTGACATGGAACGTAGGATGAACCCGGAGGGAACGGGGCAGACGAAGGCGAACCGCAGCTGGGTTGATGACTTTGGTGACGGGAAACGGTCCCACAAACCAGGGAGCCAGTTTCCTACACGGGACGTGTAGGTTGAGATCCCTGATCCAGAGCCCAACCTTCTGGCCGAGTTGGTAGACGGGAGCGGGATGCCTCCTGCAGTCCGCAGCCGTCTTGACCCGATCCTGTTGTCGAGCCAGGATCTGTCGAGCGGCCGCCCAGATGTGATGGCAGCGACGGACCAGGGCGTAAGCAGACGGGACGGCGACCTCAGTTTCCGCATCTGCGAACAGAGGAGGGTCGTAGCCGCGTACGCACTTGAAGGGTGAGAAGCCGAGGTAGGTAGAGTGTTGTGGGTGAACTCCACCCACACCAGGAGTCTGCTCCATGTCGAGGGGTTCTGGGAGATCAAGCACCGGAGGCCAGTTTCTAGCTGCTGATTGAGGCGTTCAGTCGGGCCGTTGAATTCTGGGTGATGTCCCGAGGACAGGCTGACCTTGGCGCCAATGAGCCGGCAGAACTCCTTCCAGAACCGGGACACGAACTACGGTCCCCGGTCTAACACAACATCCCTTGGGAACCTATGGTATCGCAAGATTTGGTGCATGACGATCTCAGCCGTGGCCTTGGCCGATGGCAGTCTTGGCAGGACGATGAACCTGACCATCTTAGAAAACCTGTCCACGACGGTGGTGTGGCCCCGTGAGACGGGAAGGCCAGTGACAAAGTCCATAGAGATGTCAGCCCATGGTCTGGAAGGGATGGGAAGGGGCTGAAGGAGTCCCATGCAACGTCTGGTGGATGATTTATTCCGGGCACAGACTGAACACGCGGCAACGTACTCCCAGACCTCCGACCCCATGCTTGGCCACCAGAACCTCGGGGAGATTGCGTGCATCATCTGCCGAACTCCCGCATGACAGGAAAGCAGCAAGGCGTGGGCCCAGTGAATCACCCTAGAGCGTAGTGACAGAGGAACGAACAGGTGGTTCCTCGGGCAACCACTGGGCGTCTGCACCCCGCTGTTAGCCTGCTTTACCTCAGATTCTATTTGCCAGGACACCGCTCCAACTACACATGACAGTGGAAGGATAGGCTCAGGTGCTTTGGCAACAGGCGCGGGGTCAAAACGACGGGACAAAGCATCCGGCTTGATGTTCTTGGACCCCGGCCTGTAAGAGGGAACAAAAGAAAAACGGTCAAAAAACAGTCGCCAACGGGCCTAGCGAGAATTAAGTCTTTTGGCGTTCCGGATGTACTCCAGATTTTTGTGGTCCGTCCAGACCACAAAGGGGTGTTCGGCCCCCTCCAACCAG
This sequence comes from Oryzias latipes, assembly GCF_053564925.1. Classification (NCBI taxonomy): domain Eukaryota; kingdom Metazoa; phylum Chordata; class Actinopteri; order Beloniformes; family Adrianichthyidae; genus Oryzias; species Oryzias latipes. The sequence goes on from NW_027616337.1 coordinate 67,335, forward strand.
TGCCTCCACTCTTCCAGGGCCACCTTGACCGCCAGCAGCTCTCGGTTGCCGATGTCGTAGTTGCGTTCGGCAGCAGAGAGACGCCTGGACAGGAACGCACAGGGATGCAACTTTCCATCCTGCTCCGACCGCTGGGACAGGACGGCCCCAATCCCCTCATTGGAGGAATGCACTTCCACGACGAACTGGCGGCATGGGTCAGGCAGAGTGAGCAGCGGAGCCGACGCAAAGGGACGTTTCAGTGACCGTCCCTGCGGACACTATGAATCCCAGAAAGGCGACGGTTGAGACATGGAACTCGATTTTTTCCGCCTTGATATGCAGGTGATTGTCCAGAAGGGGCTTAAGAACCGCAGAGACATGGGAGACATGAGTGTCCGGATCAGGGGGGTGAATTAGAATGTCGTCCAAATACACGTAGACGAAGTGGTCCAGGAAGTCCCTGAGGACGTCGTTGATCATGGCCTGGAACACGGCGGGAGCATTGGTTAGCCCAAAGGGCATTACCAGATACTCATAATGGCCCCTGGGTGTGTTGAACCCCGTCTTCCACTCGTCCCCCTCCCTGATCCTGACCAGATGGTATGCGTTTCGGAGTTCGAGTTTTGTGAAGACTTTGGCCTGCTGGAGCTGGTCAAAAACAGAGGACATGAGCGGCAATGGGTAACGGTTTTTAATGGTAATGTCATTGAGGGTGCTGTAGTCGATGCAGGGCCTGAGGGTCCCGTCCTTTTTCCCAACGAAGAAGAACCCAGCCCCGGCTGCAGAGGAGGAAGGACGGATTAGGCCCGCCGCCAGAGAGTTGTTGATATAGTCATTCAGGGCCTGGCGTTCTGCCGCTGAAATGGAGTGCAGAAGCCCTTTGGGAATGGTGGACCCTGGAACCAGGTCTATGGCGCAGTCATACGGACGATGGGGTGGAAGACTCGATGCTCTGAACTCGCTGAAGACCTCACCCAGACGGTGGTAACAGGTGGGAACTGTTCTGAGTTCCGGGGTCCAGGGACTTAAAGCAGGACGAATGGGAAGTGGGTTAATGTTTACAGGGGTTAGTTTACCTGCGGACCCAGGGCTCCGGTGTTCATCACAGTCTGACCCCCATCCCAGGATTTTCCCTGATGACCAGTCGACCTGGGGTCCGTGCTTACACAGCCAGGGATAACCCAGGACCAGGTTCCTCGAGGAGGGTCTGTCCTCAGTTGCAATGTGACTCACCCTTGCAGAATTCTTCATAGGACAAGAAGGAACCAGATGGGTGAGCTCTCCACAGTAGAAGCACCGTCCCTCCCGCTGACGTCGCTGTCGTTCCTCCGCTGAGAGCCATGCTCGGTTCACCTGCATGGGTTCCTCCTCCCGTCCCCTAGGGGGCGAGTGAGGCGGGTCGGCCGGAACCTGGCGAAAGACCTGCCTCTCCGTGGCCTCTGTCCCGCTATACGTCGCTTGCCCCATGGGACCGCGGCTACGCCGGGAGGCCAGTTCACGAACCCGATTGTCCGTGCGAACGGCGAGAGCTATGAGGGAGTCCAGACCTGACGGTAAATCCAGGGGTATGAGCTGCTCCTGGATGCGCAGCGCCAACCCCTTCAGGAAGACGTCGTACAGTGCCACCGAGTTCCATCCGCTCTCCGCCGCCAAGGTGCGAAAACGGACGGCGTACTCACAGACCGAGTCCCCTCCTTGGCGTATGCAGGTAAGCTCCCGCGCCTTATAGATGGTAGATACGGGATCGAACGTGCACTGAAGAGCCTTTTGGAAGGCTAGAGGGGAGTCGCGAGCCCACTTGGCCATGGCCCAAGCTCGAGCCCTCCCCGATAGGTGGTAGTTCATGAAGGCGATCCTGGCTCTGTCTGATCCAAATGCATGGGGAGAATGTTCAAAATAGATCGAACAGTCTGTGAGGAGGTGCTTGCATAATCCTGACTCCCCTGAGTAACGCTCGGGAGGAGGGCGATCCTGATTTCCTGACACCGGGCAGGCGCTGGCGGGGCAGAGGCCGGGACGGCTGAAGAGGCTCCCGGGGGCGGGTTGGTCAAGGGCTGCCTTGGACGTAGTTCCTGGACTTGGGAGGTGACCTGAACCATGTGGGCGGCCGGTGACTTCTGGAAGTCCTCCTGCTGGGAAAGGCGAGCCTCCAGGCGTTGTAGAACGGCAGCTAGAGTGCTGCTCTCTGCTGAGTCCATTCTGGCCTGTTTGTACTGACAAAACCACAGAATGGAGAGGACTAAGATGCAGAGTTCTAGGAATTATTTTTAATCCTGAGATCACAAGATTGGCGTAAGCTTGGCAAGCGAAAACACATGACAAACAGGCACAGGACAGAGGGAACGCAGAGCATAAATACATATGAGGAGGGACAGCACAGGTGGGAAAGATCAGGGATGATTAGGTAGACATAGCTGTGGGGGAAGACAGACATGGGCAGGAAAAGGTGGATGGAACTTTCAAAAGAAAACAGGGAGCGACACATGAGGACACAAATGACAGACATGAACTTGACAAAACATGACAAATAGCAGTCAAAACTTAAAGCTCAAAGTAAAAATAGAAGGAAAAAAGGGTTCAAAGCAAAAAAAAGGAAATGTCAAAGGGAAAATAGCAGTCAAATGAAAGTTTAAAAGAAAAAAAGGGATCAGAGCAAAAACATAAAGTTCAAATGCAATGTAATAAGGAAAAGGGAAATCAAAGCAAAAACATAATGATCAAAGGAAAAATATAAGAGAAAAAGGGATCAAAGCAAAAACAGAAATATCAAAGGAAAAGTCAAAGGGAAATTAGCAGTAAAAAAAACCATAATGGTCAAACTGAAAGATCAATAGAAAATAGGGTTTGAAGCTAAACTAAAAAGATCATAGAAAAGTCAAAGGGAATATACCAGTCAAAGCAAAACATAAAGATCAAAGGAAAGATAAAAGCAAAAAAAGAGATCAAAGCATAAAGAAAACAATCAAAGGAAATTAGCTGTCACGGTGCCTCCAGCAGACCCCTCCCCCTCATCAGTCACACCTGAGGACACCAGCTGCACCTCCTCATCCTCATCAGCCGGTGGACTCTTAAGGAGACCTATGACCTGTAACCGTCGCTAGTTCGTTGTGCTCCACGGTGCATCCTCTGGCCTAGTTTGCTATTCTTGTCCTTGCCTATGATAGCTCGTCTAACTTTGCCTTGTCTCTGCATACCCAGGATCCCGACCTCGCCTGATACGCTCTGGGCTCTTACTCACCTTCTCGCTGGTTCCACCTCGTCGCTCCTCTGGATATCTGCCTGGGATCACGGTGTTCGCCGTCAAGACCCTCCAACCATCTCCGCAACATCCTCACCTGGAACTCTGTTCAAATTCATTAAACCTATTCCTACTCATCTTCCTCGCCTGCCGAGTATCCTTCCGGATTACAGCATCTGGGTCTGCCTCAGTTCGCTAGTCATGACATTAGCAGTCAAAGAAAAAACATAAACGTCAAAAGGAAAGATCAAAAGAAAATAGGGTTTGAAGCTAAACTAAAAAGGTAAAAGGAAAAGGGAAAAATAAGCAGTCAAAGCAAAAACATAAAGATCAAAGGGAAAATGGGTTTGAAGGAAAAATGAAAAGATAATGGAAAAGGTCAAAGGTAAAATAGCAATCAAAGCAAAAATATAAAGATTAAAAAGAAAATAGGGTTCAAAGCAAAAACAGGAAGATCAAAGGAAAAGTTACGGGAAAAAATAGAAATCAAAGCAAAAACATAAAGTTTATAGGAAAAATCAAGAGATAAAAGGGTTCAAAGCAAAATTGAGTGCAAAAAAGGGATCAAAGCAAAAACAATACGATCAAAGAAAAAGTCAAAGGGGAAATAGCAGTCAAGGCAAAAAACATGAAGATCAAAGGGAAGATCAAAAGAAAATAGGGTTCAAATTATAACATGAGGATCAGTGGTAAAGTTATAAGGAAGATGAAAATCGAAGTAAAAGCATAAAGATCATTGGAAAAATCAAGAAATATAGGGTTCAAAGCAAAATTGAAAGGAAAAATGGATCTAAGCAAAAATAAAAAATTCAAAGAAAAAGCCAAAAGGGAAATAGCAGTCAAGGCAAAAATATGATGATTAAAGGGAAGATCAAAAGAAAATAGGGTTCAAATTATAACATGAGGATCAGTGGAAAGGTTATAAGGAAGATGAAAATCAAAGCGAAATTATAAAATTCAAAGGAAAGATCAAAAGATAAAAGGGATCAGAGCAAAAATAAAAAAAACAAAGGAAAAGTCAAAGGGTAAATAGCAATCAAAGCAAAAACATAAGGATAGAAAAAATAAAAGGAAAAAGGATTTAAGAAAAATCAAAGGAAAAGTCAAAGGGTAAATAGCAATCAAAGCAAAAACATAAAGATAGAAAAAAACAAAGGAAAAATGGGATAAAAGCAAAAACCAATAGATCAAAGGAAAAGTTAAAAGAAATAAGTGATCAAAGAAAAAAACAGCAAGATCAAAGGATAAGTTAGAGGGAAAATGGAAATACATGCAATAACAAAAACGTCAAAAGAAAAGTTACAGGGCAAACAACAATCAAAGGAAAAACCTCCAGATCAGAGGAAGATTCAATGGGAAAATAGCAGCCAAAGCAGAATTATAAAGATCATAGGAAAGGTCAAAAGAAATAAGGGTTCAAAGCAAAAACAAGAAGATCAGTGGAAAAGTTATATGGAAAATGGAAATCAAAGCAAAAACATAAAGATCAAAGGATGTGAATGAATGTGTAATAATAAGCGAATAGGCTAGCATGTTGTTTGAGGCATTTTTTCCAACTGACAAAAACAAAATACAAAAACAAAGCTACAGATAACAAGCTGACCATTGGTTATTTTGCTTTAATATTACTGGTCTGGCCCACTTGAGGTCAGATGAGTTGAATGTGGCCCCCGAACCAAAATGAGCTTGACACCCTTGATGTAAAGCATAGACAGGATGGGTCCTAGAACTGAGTCCTGTGGGACTACATAGCTAATTAGAGTGCAATGACAGGACTGTCCATTTACATTAACAAATTGCTACCTATTAGATAAATTGGATTCAAACCACTGGACGGCAGATCCTCTGATCCAGATTAGATTAGATAAAACTTTATTCATCCCACAACAGGGAAATTCTTTTATCTTCAGCAGCAAAAAAGACATTCAGAAATACAAACAGCAAAAAAAAGTGGCATTCACAGATGATAAAGTTACCTTCAGAACAACATTATAAAGACAGAGGAAGAACTGTAAAAATAGCTTTTTTCAAATGAAAAGTAAATCAAATTTAACCCTTGTGCTATCCTATGACCCCACCCTTACATTGATGTGTCATCCCTACCATGATAAAGGTGGAGAGGATTTCATGTAATCCATGGACACCAGTGAAGATCACAAATCATTGAAGAAAAAAGGTCTTGTGGGGTCTAGATGAGCTCAATCCCAATGTTGAAGTTCCTAGGACACCACAAGGGTTAAACAAAAATAAATAAGTAAAAATACACAGCAAAAGCAACCGTCAAAGAACAAAAATAACGGAAAAACGATGACTACAACCGTTTGTAAAATAAATAGATAAGTGAAAGGAAAAAAAAACACCCCTGGGTCAGTGGAGTGTCACTTTAACACAGTGTTGTACAGTCTGATGGGTGTGAGGAGGAATGACCTGCGATGGCGTACCTTCTTGCACTGTTGGTGCAACAGTCTCATGCTGAAGGAGCTGGTCAGCGCCTCTACAGTTTGGTGCAGGAGGTGGGAGGGGGTATCCATGATGGATGTTAGCTTAACCAACATCCTCCTGTCCACCACCTCCTTGATGGACTCTAGTGTGCAGCCCAGGACAGAGCCGCCTTTCTTAACCTTTTTGTTAAACCTCCTCCTGTCTCTGTCTGTACTGCCCCCTGCCCAGCACACAACTCCATAAAGGATCACTGAGGCCACCACAGTGTCGTACAAGGTCCTGAGCAGCTGTCTGCACACGCCAGATGTCATGCTCTAATCTTTGGAGTAAAATACTGTGGTCGATAGTGTCAAAATCTGCACTGAGGTCTTACAGGACCAGAATTTAGAGTATTCCCTTTTCTGAGACCAATAACAAGTCATTAAAGACTGTCACTAGTGCAGTTTTAGTGCTGTGGTGTGGCCTGAACCCTGACTGAAAATTTTCTAAGTCGCTATTGTCCTGTAGATGACAGTAAAGCTACTTAACTACAACTCTTTCTAGGATTTTTGAAATAAAGGGGAGAATTGATATTGGTCTATTGGTCAGATTACCAGGATCTAAACCTAGGCTTTTTCAGAAGAGTAACTGTATATTTAAAAGACTGTGGCACACTACCTGTTTCTAGAGAAGTATTTACTATATATATTTATAGTTGGTATAGATTCATTAATTAGGGGGAAAGTTTATTTGAAAAGCTTAGCGGGGATTGGGTCTAAGAGACAAGTTGAGGTTTTGGAGGACGTAACAACTAATGTTATTTCCGCTTGATCCACAGCAGTGAAGCCATCTAATGTTACAGAGGTTTCTATGGATACCTTCACTTCTACCACTTCAGTCTGCTCTGGGCTGATAGAAGGAATAACTTGATTCAACTTATATCTAGTATTTGTCATGGTGGCTCTGTCAGACTCCTCCCCTCCCAGCTCTGCTCTGCTCCTGACTCACAGCTGTAACTACTCATCTCATCAAGACTCTGCTCTTCATAAGGAGACCCAGCTCCAGCATTCTTCGCCAGTTCGTTAACCCTGATGACAGTGTTTGAGTTTTTACTATCAAAAAATGTAAGGAAATCTTCAGAGCTAAGAGTAGCAGGAATATGTGGTTCTACTGAGCTCTGATTGCTGGTTAGTCTGGCTATAGTACTAAAAAGAAAAATATTTAATTAGTTCCATTCTCTGATATTATGGTCGCATAGTACAGGGTTCTGGCTCTACTCAGAGATTTATTACAATTTAAGAGGTTATATTTCCAGTTATTCCGAGACTGCTCTGAACCAAAGCGGCGCCATTTTCTTTCTAAATTACGGGTAACTTTTTTAAGAGAATGTGTTCCAGCGTTAAACCACGGTGCTACTTGGTTTTTCTAACAAGCTTATGTATCAGAGGGGCAACAACATTGAGTGTTCTCCTGAGGGCTTGTAAGGCATCATTAACGAATTGGTCATTTATACTAGGACTAATGCTATAGAAGCTGGTCTCTGAGTTTTGGCTCAGCGTGTGACTAAGTAAACTCAGACACAGAATGGTCAGATTATGTTCTACTAAACTGTTTTTTTATTCACTAGGGCAGTAGCATGTTCTAATGGTAATTGGAAAGTGCTCTGAAATGATGGGGTTATGAGGAAGGAAACTAAGGATAGCTAATCTCTATACCGTGAGTTTAAAACAAGCTCCAGAGTGTGCTTGTGACAGTGAGTGGGTTCATTTACGTTTCGTGTGAAACCAACATTATCCAGTAAAGCTGCAAATGCATTTCCTAGACATTCACTAAAGTAATCAGCATATATATATATATATATATATATATATATATATATATATATATATATATATATATATATATATATATATATATATATATATATATATATATATATATATATATATATATATAAACCCCATACTATTATAGTTGTATCAGAATATGAAAAAAAAAAGTCGATAGAAAGTCAGAAAACTCAGTTAAAAATTCTGAATACGGCCTGGGACGGCGATGAATACTTATGAATAAAACTGCTTTTGAGTCTTCCTGTTACGATGACTTACAGACAATATGATGTTTTAAAGGGAGTTATAAACGCGTTTGACTTAATGTTAATAGGTAAGCTAGACTGTAGTATTATTGCTAAACCACCTCCTTTCACTGAAATCCTGGATTTCTGATAGTTATTATAACGGGGGGGGGGGGGGTTCATTTAGAGTAACGAAGTCATCCTGTTGTAGCCAAGTTTCTGTTACGGCTAGTAGACTAAGTTTGTTTTGCTCATTAATTGACCCATTGACTAAGAGGTACTTTGAGGAAATTGATCTAATGTTTAGTAATCCACATTTAATTACATCATAATTTTGCTTGTTGTTATTGAGAGTACTACTATCTATTACTTTAAGGCAAGGGTCTCAAACTCCTCATGGTTTGGGGGCCACATTCAACTCATCTGATATCAAGTGGGCCGGACCAGTAACATTAAAGCAAAATAACCAATGGTCAGCTTATGTGTAGCTTTGTTTTTGTGTTTTGTTTTTGTCAGTTGGATAAAATGCCTCAACCAACATGGTAGTCTAATCACTTATTTCACATTCATTCACAGAAGCCAATGGCTTCTGTGATGGGCCGTATGTTTGACACCCCTGCTTTAAGGTTTTTGAGACTCACTCCTTTCACTTGCCTTTCAGCACATAAGCTAAAGCTAGAAACTGATTGACTACAATGATGACATAAAACAAAACATTTAAAGCCAACACATCAGGAATATAAATGAGAAAAGTGAATGGATGATGGTTGTCCATGTGGAGCTTATAATCAAAGTCCAATTTGCCGTTTGTCTAGGCAAAAAAAGTCTCTCACATGAGCAGTTCTGCACTCCAAGCCACCAGTACGTATGCAATAAAAACAAAGAGACAATCCCCAAATAGATTTAGAAGTTCAAACACAGTCATGCAAGAAGGATAAAAGTCAATCTTTATAAAACCTAAATCAAATCCACTGGCGACTGAGCTACACGCTACTAATAAAAATCTTGGAGTATAGCTGGTACACCAAACTTGGGGAGGGGTGAAGCCCGCTCCCCTGTCTGTGTCTCAAATGGCTGTGTACGAGGTAATCTTCCTGGGGGTATGCCGCTTCCCCTCTCCTCCAAGTGAGTGTTTTACTGGTCCGAGCTGCATTGAGGACTTGCGATGACTGTGTCTGGTGCTTTGCTGTCTCCAAGCGTCATAGATTGTGCACCTCTTGCTCCAAGTTCTCCTCCTGCCTCCACCTTGCAGACCATGCCCAATCGTCAAGGACCACGCACCTCTGGCTCCGACAGACCTCTCCTCTTGCAGGGGCGCTTCTCATCCAATGTTTAAGTGGGTGCCCAGCCTCTCATGAGTTAAGCTCACTTCAGCCGCTTGTAGTCAGGGCCTCGTTCTTTCAGTCATGACCCATAGCTCGTGACCATAAGGACTGCATTGGACCAATCCGGCTGTCGATCTCACGCTCTAATCTTTCCTTACACGGGAACAAGGTCCTAAGATATTCAAACTCCTCCACTTGTGAAAGGAGCCCTCTACCCACCAAGAGAGAGCAAACTACCTCTCTCTGGTCAAGAACCATGGCCTCAGATTGAGCTACGCTGATCCTCTCTGGCGCAAACTGCCCCAATGCACGCTGGAGGTCCTGGCTTGATGAAGCCAACAGGACAACATCATCTGCAAATTTCTGGCTGCGCCTAGAAATTATGTCCATAAAAACTAGGAACTGGTGATAAAGGGCAGCCCTACCGAAATCCAACATCTACCGGGAACAGGTCAGACTTTCTGCTGGCTTTGTAAACCAAGCTCATGCTCCAGTTATAGAGACCGTATAGTCCTCAGTTAGGTTCCCGGATCCCAGAGCACCCTCCACAGGACACCACCAGCTAGTTCACGGAACCGCCTTGTTGTTCCTGGATCTCAGGTTCGACGATCGGACAGATTCTCCTCTCCAGTACCCTGGCATTGACTTTTCCAGGGAGGCTGAGGAGTGTGAAACTGATTTGTGAGATTTTCAGAGTGAAAAAGACAAAATTGTAACTAGATGAAAAGTGTTTTAAAGATAAAGGAGAAGAGTCTGCAGAGACGATGCCTTCAGAGATCTTACCTGTGGTCAGAGTCTTAAAGGTGTTTAAAAAAAGTCAAGGAATCTCTGCATGAAGATTTCTTTTTGGGTTTTGATTTCTGCTGGTTTCCATCTCTTCTTTTATATGATTGGATTTGTCCATAATGGACTAAAAGCATAGATGTTTTTGTCCTTGAGGGCCTCTGTGAGTTAGAAGATTTTCCCTTTTCTCGACTTTTCTCGCTGCCACTGCTGCCATTATTCTTTAATCTTCTTCTGGTTCTCCATCGGTGCTGTTCTCAATGTGACTGTTGCCTCTGTGGACTCAGCCAAGAGATGGGAGCCGTCTTTCCCCTGCTTACTGGACATTTCTTTGGGAGCAGATTAGCTTCTTCGCCTGTTAGACTGAGAGTCTGTGAGCTTCAGCTGTCCTGCTTTTCTATGCACTGACAGTAACTTCTCCAAGTTTACTGGCAGCATCTGAATCTTTGTCTTTTTCCTTGAGTTGAGCACGCAGAAGTGTTGACTTCTTTTTCAACCAAAGACTGCTGAGATGTTAGCTGATGTTTCACCTGAGTCAGCTCTTCTTTCAAACTGATGTTTCCTGCAGGAGTTCCTCCACAACTCTGGCAGGTCAGGAATGTTTTGTTCATCTCCGTGTTGCAGAGCTTTAAGCTCTCCATGCAGAGGCAGCAGTGAGTGAAGCTTCTGCAGGCCCAGAATCTTCTGATAACCCACAAACAGCAGCTGCAACAGGCTGTAAAAGATTTTCAGTTTTTTCCCTGTTGATTTAATGTTGCTCCACAGATTTAGTTGCTTTCAAAGCTCAAATGTAAATGCGTCACACAAAGCAGCCATTTTGTATTGATAAAAACCAGTCATGCCATCAATGCTTCTTCAATTGTCAGCATTTAAATGGGAAATAAACACTAAAGCATCTTAGATAAAAGCAGAACAATATAAATATCTTTTTAATAGCAGCCAGCATGTGTGAAGAACATTTTAGATTCTCATCTGAATCAACTTTAGAATTGATAAGCTTCGGTTAGACACTACAAACGCAGGGAAGGAACAATATCTTTCATATTTACTGCTGCGGAAAATTATAGAAAAGGGAGGAGACATCACTGGAGAAGCCTTTCTAGCAGAGGTGGCAGAGAAGCTTTGCTCAAGGACACTAATGAGGTCACTTTTGAACGCTGCTCAACATGCTAGCCCTTGTGCTATCCTATGACCCCACCCTTACATTGACGTGTTCTCCCTACCATGACAAAGGTGGTTAAAGGTGAAGAGGATTTCATACAATCCATGGACACCAGTGAAGACCACAACTCATTGAAGAAAACAGGTTCAGCGCTTTGTCTTGTGGGGTCTAGATGACCCAACTCCCAATGTTAAAGTGCCTAGGATAGCACAAGGGTTACATGAGGTCATTAATACTGTGCAATTATAACATCTGATTATGCCTAAAACTGACAACAAAAAAAACATGAAAAGACACCTTGTTGAGGCACTTTGAGCTCTGCCCACATTCCCACCCCCCATCTGCCCGAGTGACACTACAGCATGGATTCCCGTTTGAGGTCAAAGGATGCAAAGAAAGAGGCTGAGACACCACTCTGCCTGCATGTGGGCGCCGTTTCCAAAACAAGTATTTACAGTACAGGCATACAAATATATCTGTCAATTTATAATACAGTCATTATTTTATTTATAATCATCTCTTAAATAAGTTGTGAATCATTGCACTTTGTTAAAAATAATTAATAATTGGATTTCTCTTGAAGGCAATATCGTGATTCTTTAAAGGAGAAAATGAGCCTGATTTTGGATAATAGTAAAAATAATAAATTCTGTAATATACATACTGAATCTGTAAAGGAGCCTCACCTCCTCAGAAGAACAGCTTGATCTTCATCTCCACTTCTTGCATGCTCTAGTTTATGCCTTTATGCAAACATATATACATACAATTTTATAAAATAAATAAATACAGAAAAACATTCTCGTTTCGTGGTCGACTGTGTTTTTCGGGTTTACAGGTTGGTTTGGTTCAGAGTCTCCTTAACAAACAGATCAGTGGGATTGTCTGTTTCCAAGCGGTCACGTGAGGTGTTTGGGAGGGGACCAGTTCCTTTTGGCCAGAGGAAAAAGCACTGCGAGTGTTGGGGTGCACAGCCTGCACACTCGGGCGTCCTCTGGTCCATTTCACCGCCATCAAAGAGCCAGATAGTCCCTCCCTGCAGAAGGCCTGCAGCACAGCAGGGGTCCTGACTGGGTTCAGATGGGGGTCTTTGGGGTGACACAGCACCCACCCTTCTTGGGGTTGCACCGGCTGGAGTGCGACCCTGACTCCACCCCGTGCTTCCTCATCTCCGTCCTCGCAACCGCTGCCTGCGTGTTCATGAGTCGAGGTGGAGGCCTTGGCGCTCCCCCGGGCTCAGCTGTGGGACTAGATGGGTCCGTCATTGTGGGCACTGTGATTGCTTCTGCTCAGGCCCACGCAGTTCTGGTTGAGCAGGTGGGAAGTTTCGTTGGCCACAGAAATGGCGGGGGTGGTGCTGGACATAGTATTTACCATAACTGGAGTCTCCACACCATCGTGGAGTTCAGTTAGAGTCAGCTCAATCTTTGTGAACTCGCTGTCTGTTGACTGTGGAGTCTTGTCCATCCGTGAGGCCATTACAGCGTTCTGGTACTGTTGACGTGTTACCTAAGATACAGGAAAGAGAATGATGGTTAGATGTTGATGCCGCACAATGACTGTTGGGTTCCACTTAACCAGGCAATCTGTATAGTTCTGTTGGTTTCTTAGAAGTTCCATCCCCCAACAGGTTTAAGTGAACCTTGCTTAGGCCGGCTTGCAAAGGTTGTCCAGCAATTGCAGGGTCATGGGGCACCATTCTCAAAATTCTCAAAATGGGTGGCAGTTTAGCTGGGGCGATAGAGCAGGTCATCTAACAACCGAAGGGTTGGCGGATCGATCCCCTCTCTCCCCAGCCAGCTATTGCCCCCCGAGCGCGGCCAGTCTGCAGCTCACCGCTCCCCCCAGGGGATGGGTAAAATGCGGAGAACAATTTCCCCATTGTGGGATAAATAAAAGTAAAATTAATTTTAAAAAAGCTATGACATAAGTTACACCCCAAGTTAAAAGTATCTCAACATTAACCAAACTACAAATAACACTGAGACTCAACGACATGACTAAATATTAAAAACTCCCACAAGACCTTTTCCCATTTATTAGTGCATGACAACCCATTTACTGTAAAAACAATGTGCAAATTGACGTGTGACGTAATCCATAGAAAATGCCTTAGATCTCGCGAAATGAGGCAAAATGCCTCACCATTGATTTGCTGCCATGTTGAAACCTGTTGACAGTGATTGGTCGCTGGAAGTCATCATATCTATGGCAATGGCCACAGTAGTTGCCATTGATACGATGACTCAGAGCGACTCCGACCAATTACTGTCGACTGCTTTCAACATGGCGGCGATCGTCTGAGGCAGCAATGGTACTTTCTATTTTGGAACCCAAGAAGGGAGGGGTTGACTTGTCTATTGTTTTTATAGGCAATGAAAAAACCACTTAAAAGAGAGCATACTTCCTCCTGCTGTTTAAAGGAGGCATCTGTCGTAGCTGGTGTTCTTAAAAAAGCCATGCCTGATCTAGAATTAGTTATTTAGTTAATGCTTCTATCTAATGCGACAAACAAATGAGAAGGAAAACAAGCAAATAACATGTTGAAATCTCTTAGACTATCTCCAAATTCCCTCACTTCTCCCTAACTTCTAAAAAACTATAGTATGGGACTATCTAGTGCCCTAGATTTAGTAGTGAATAGTGAAGGAATTTGGACACAATCACAGTATAAAAAATAAAAATATCTAGCCCAAAAAAGATAGAGATTCTTTTCTTATGTTAGCTTAGAAGTTGCAATTAATTTGACTTTCTACCTTTTTTGAAGATTGTAAAAGAGACTGCTGTGTGTGCTGAGATGAAATGGTCACTCTACCACTGTGGGATCAGAGAGCTTAGAAGTTCAGCTTCGGATCTTTTGCCATGTTGTGAGGGAACCACTAGATGTCACTCATTTGCAGAGCATAGTGTGTGTTCAGGGTCATGGTCCTGGACCAGAGGAGGCAGGCGGGAGTTTACTATACACAACTGTCAAAGATTTGGATCAGATGTGAGCAGCTATTACAGTAGAAACCAATGCAACGAACTGAAGAGAGGAGTGACATGATATCCGCTTGGATGGTTAATAGGAGGCATATTAAGCAACCAAACAAGTCCTACAGCTGCATTTTACATCATCTGGAGAGGCTCCACCTGTAGCCCTATAAGAAATGCATTACAGTTATTAAGCTGAGAGAGGACAAGTGTCTGCACAAGAAGCTGAGTGGCATAAACTGTGTGATCAGTTCGGATCTTCTCAATGAACAGAGAAAATCTACTTCCACAAGAAATTTCAGAAATGTTTTCTTTCAAGCTCATACGGTGACTCCCAAATTCTCTGTTATCTTTTACGGAGGCGATTATTGAAGATCTTGAAGTGATGGTGAAATTGTGCTGAACTGAGAGACTGACAGGACAGACCAGAAGATGTTCTGGACTTTGAGATGCTCTGGTCAAAATGTTTTTCTTTCAACCAGGTGGAGAGGTCAGAGGGACAGGCAGAGACACAGGATTGTATCAAGGGTGCAAAAGTCTTACAGTGAAGGTGGAGTAGCAGTTTGAGGTTTGAGGTTGCTACAAAAAGTAACCGGTGGGAAAACATAAGGAAAAGAAGAGACACTGATGGAAACATGAACAAAGAAATGATCTGACAAGTGAGGAGGAGTGACGGAAATGTTGTCTGTGCTGCTGTTGCAGGACGAAAGGAAGTCCAAGTTGTTGCCAGCTTTTTGTGTTGGTAAAGTAGGGTCTAGTTTTAGGTCAAATGGGATCAGCAGTTCAGGGTGTCAGTAACTCGAGTGCGGTTACATGTATGCAAATTTCCATGAAGATGTGACAAGAAACCTAACCCCGCCTTCACAAACTCCTGTCCGGGGGGGTATGGTGAAAACAAAACCCAATTGAAAGAACAGCTGGAGCTGCTATCATCAGGTGTGTTTGGTAAGAGCTAAGAGCCACACACTGGATTGTGAAACAAAAGCAGGTATGACATTGAACTTCTTGACTGCAGATTAAAAAGTCCATAGTCCAAGAGAAAAAGAATTATGAGAGGAGTGAGTGATGGTGGTTCCTAGATGACAAAGCTGTAGCTGACTGGAGGAGGGTGTCACTTTGTAATGTCTAATAGGAATAAGCTAGAAGCACATTGTGAGTTTAAATAGGACAGAAATAAAAAAGAAAAAAATAGATTGTAGTAAAAGATGTTGTGACTTGGGCTTGTCCGGGTAGAACTGCAGGTCTTTGCAATGAGGTCTGATGCTTCAGGGAAAAAAAGCAAATTTCAGGAAAAAAATATAACCAAATTGAAAACAGTAGAAATAGAGTCTTTGGTGAAGTTCATTCCCCCCCTCATTTCGCAACATAAAGAGTTGTTTTTTTTTTGTCAAAGTAATAGACTGAAATGTTGCATACTTTATTACACACATTAGCCGTGTCACTGTCACTCTGTGCCTTAAAACCAGGCGCCCGTGCTTCCTCCTTTATCAGTTTAGTCCGACAGGGCATCTTCTTCCAGAATAGGTCGGTTTTATTCATAGTAAACACCTGCTCTGGAGGATAATTATTCTCCGCAATTATATTCCTCAGCGTATTAAGATAATTTCTGGCTGCTTCTGAGTCAGCTGATGCCATTTCTCCATGCAGGGGCACATAGGGGCACACATTTCGGTTATAGTGATTCAGGAACCGGCGGAAATAGTTGTGAAATATTCCTTAAAAGTTGAAGCCGACAGTCAGGTGTGTTCTTCATCTCCGCCCCCCTCCTCCCCCACAGCACCTCCTTGGGACGCAAAAGTCTCATACAAGCGTCTTGAGTTGGGTTTTTGTGATAACCTGGAGGAGTCACGCGACTGACGAATACGTGAAACAGCGAATAGTGATACGCAAATAAGCGTGGGAACACTGCACATTAGTGTGGCTTTGATGTTAGAAAGGAGAGAGAACTCACTGAATATGTTACACTAGTATTTCCCAACCTTGCTACTTGGGGAACACTGTCCTGCATGTTTTCCATGTTGTAATGCTTTAGCACATCTGATTCATCATCAAGCTCTGGTAAAACATAATAAAGGCAGGTGTATTTGAGCAGGGTAGGTTTGAAAAATGCAGAACAGGGTTCTCCAAGGACCAGGATTGGAAAAACTGGGTTACACAACCACCAAAACCAACCACAGTCACATGGAAGCAATTATAAAACAGTAGCCTTCATCAACAAAGTGATGGTTCTCCTTCATGTGAGACCACTGGAAAAAACCTTGATCCTTCACCTTGTCTGCCAAGTTCAAATGCTTGTGTTGAGCTTAAACAGAAAAAGTTTGGTCCTTCTTTTTTCTGTTTTAGATGCAGATAAGTTTGCATCATTGCAAGGCATGACTAAGAATGACTAAGCATGGTTAAACACGAGTAAGCATGTCTCAGCTGAGCACCTCTGCAGCTTGTTTTTTTCAGTGGAGACCCATATTAACCCGTACTTACTCACAGTACAGACATACATGAAGTCCACACTAACTGAAAGGATTAAAAGTGAGAGACTGAGTGACTCCAGAACCTGTGCTCGGGTCTGTGCTTACCTTTATGTACTGCAAGTCTGAGCTCGCTCGGACAGAATAATCAGGGATGTAGATGTGAAGGAAGGAGTTGAGCTGGTTGTTGCTACTGCCCAGAGTTGGTGTGATGGCGTCGATACGATCGCTCCTGTTCAGAGAGTCCGAGTGGTTCAGTCCAAACGGTCGAGGAGGAGACTTGTTCTCTAAAAAAGAGAGTTGGATCACAGTGAACATCAACGAGTTCAACCAAGATGGGTCTACAGCGTCTGCAGGGTTTTGGCTGATACGATCAGAGAGAGACATCTCCAGTCATGCAAATGTTAACATAGAATCCTCCTTTATGTGCTAAACATCATCTTATAATAGCAAGTCAACAAGACATGTTTGTCTCACAAATGTTTATCCAACAGAAAATACGCCAAATAAAAGGGGGGTGTAGTTTACACTCCTCAGTCAGTCGCTTGTTGCTGAGGACGTTTTCTCATTGGTTGACCACTTACATGAGCCATTATGTCAACACAATGAAACAATTGGGTTCATTGAATTCATGTTTACATAATTAGATCAATACAATCACAAGCTATTTCATTCTTGCTTGTTTTGGCATATTTTCTTGCATTTATTGTGTCACAGCTTGATTGTGACTGAGTGTGAACAGGTAACCCCACGTTTGAGCACAATTGTTTCTCCTCTGGCTGTTGTTCTGCTTAGTCCATTTGGCCCATTACACACAGACTGAAAATAAGCAGACTCCCTTCATTCAAACAGAAGACTTCCTGTCTTTCTGATCCAATAAGAATCTGAAGTGTTTTAGTAGCGTGGAGTCTGCAAAAAACTCTGGGCATCTCTCTTCAGCAAAAGATGGATGCTTCTGCCTGAGGAAACTCCTGAAACACAGTGGGAGGTGTCTGGTGGGAGCACAACAGTTGGCTGGGGGTCTAAAACCACCCAAACTGCCCTAAAACAAATTACATCTGTCTAATTTGAATCCGTTTTTTTTAAATCAAAGGACAAAAGTTGTCAATAAAAACCAGAAATGGTGTCAAATCACTAAAAGCCCCACAAATGTTCAGCATGATGCATGAAGACATGCAGAAAAACTTCATCCCTTTCATTGTTTTAAACAAAGGCACCACAAAGATAGAATTGAAGGACGTTTCAGCTGCAATGGAACCTCAGGAGTGAAAGAAATTACTCAAACTAGCAGGATAGCTGCGCACAAGAGCACACATGGAATGGAAGCTCACTGGTTCCTGATCACAGCAATAAGGGCGGGGGGGGGGGGGGGGGGTTAAATGACTAGAGTTGACTCATCCTACCTTAACAACATTCAGAGAGCAAAAAAAACAACCCTTAATGAAAAAAAAAATCCATGAAAACATCATTCATGTCATGAATAGAAAATAAAAATATAATTGAACAGGTTTTTGAGACCAGACTGTAAATACATTTTTTTGGGAGTAAAATCTGATATTATATACAGTGAAAATTACTCGTTTTTTTTTGGAACCACCCTCCAGTGGTCAGGAGATTTTTTTAATATTGTGATAACTTTTTTACACAATATATAAATTCACCTTCATTTCTCACTTTTGAAGACTCGAATCGCTTTGAACAGGGTCGTGTTAATTCCACCCCTCAAACATCAGATGCTGCATTCACTGACACTTGGACCTGTTATGATCAGGTCACTTTCCGACCCACAGAAATCACAAGAGGGCATCATCTTTCACACAGAATGTAAAGTGGGTCAAAAGAGTATTTAGTCAGCCACCAATTCTGCAAGTTCTCACATTTAAAAACATGAGAGGCCTGTAATTTTCATCATAAGTATACCTCAACTATGAGAGATAAAATGAGAAAAAAAGATCCAGAAAATCACAATGTCTGATTTTTAAAGACTTTATCTGTAAATTATGGTGAAAAGTACCGTATTTTCCGGGCTATAAAGCGCACCTGTGTACAAGCCGCAACCACCAAATTTCTAATTTCTTGCCTACATAAGCCGCACCAGTGTACAAGCTGCATGCTGATATCAATACAATCAACTTGACACTGACTGTCTCACTGTGGGAGGAGTCGGCATTGCGTCGGCTCTTGTATTTGAATATACCTACATCTGCCAAACAGCATGCAAGTCACTTCTGTGCACAGGTTCCTCAGTTATGTTTTTTTTGTTGTTTTACTTATTGACAATTGAGGTATCATACATAAAATAACAGTAGTACATAACAGTAACCATATAATCAACATTACATCCCTCAGTTATGATGAGGAAATTTACACCCGCGATTCCCCACTTCCCATGACTCTTAGGGGCTTAAGGCGGGGCTAACCCCCAGGTCGCCACACTGTTGTGCGTGTTTAAGAAGGATCAGCAGTGGAAGGAGTGGAGAACGAGAGAGCAGCTCTCCTCTCCTTCCGCCTGTGTCGCGGCAGCAGTATGGTAGTAACAGGGCTGGTTAAAAAAACAGACCATTAAAAGAGAGCAGCGGCGACTTAAAATCACGCGCCTCTGCGCAGCGGGTTCGCCAGAAGTTTCCTTCCACAACAGTGACACACTGTTGCTCCGCGGACGCCTCTGCGCTCCGCCCTTTCCCCGCGGGCTCCTTGTCTCTCCCTTCCTATCTTTTCCGACACTCGAGGGGGCTCCAGGGAGGAGCGCTTCGTGCCCGCTGACGTCCATTCCCTGCACGCGGGGCGCTGCTGCCGGAGCGAACTGTGTCCGTGCAGAGCAATCGGACCTTAATAAGTTTTGTGTTTGAGGCAAGGATGCTTTGTTACGTGTGGGAGCCTTCAGACTGCCATCTGTCCCGCAGCTCTATGTGAACGAACAGCCGAATTCAGGAGAATATGTCTCCATCTCACACAGCAGCTTTGTGGCGGTCACGTGCATGTTGGGTCTAATGGCACCAAAGGATTTTGGGATGCGGCTGGGCATGCGTGTTTCGTTTTTGTTGAACCGTGACTGAAGTGTCTAAGACCTGAAGTGAGGTCCATGCTGTTTGGCTGCTTACAGGTGTGTCAAAAACGAAATGGCTAGAAGCTTGAAGTTGAATCATGCATTCAGCCTCTGCTCTAGTATTGATCAAGCGCACAAGGCAGCCGCTAAATAAATCCATAAATTAGCCACAACTATAAATAAGCCGCAGGGCTGTAAGCGTTTGAAAAAACTAGCAACTTGTAGTCTGGAAAATACGGTAATTATTTTTCTGAGTTAGACAGGTAATCTTTCCAGAATTTCCTCTGCCTTCGCCCACAAGTGACCGGGATAGGCTCTGGCAGCCCCGTGACCCCGTAAGGGACAAAACGGCTTAGAAGATGAATTAAAAAAAATATTGTTTGGTCAATAACAAAAGTTCAACTCAGTACTTTGTTCTATCCTGTTTGTTTGCAAGGGCAGCAGTCAAACGTTTCTGTAAGTCTTCACAAGGTTTTAACAAACTGTTGCTGGTATTTTGGCCCATTCCTCCAAGCAGATCTCCTCTAGAGCAGTGATGGTTTGGGGCTGTTGCTGGGCAACACTAACTTTCAAATCCCTCCAAAGATTTTCTATGGGGTTGAGATCGGAAAACTGGCTAGGTCACTCCAGTACCTTGAAATGCATCTTACGTTTTGTAAGATGCATTTCAAGGTACTGGGGTACTTTATTACCCGGGCAGTGTGTTTGGGATCCTTGGCATGCTGAAAGACCCAGCTACGTTTCATCTTCAATGCCCCTGCTGATGGAAGGAGGTTTCCATTCAAAATCTGAGGATACATGGCCCCATTCATTCTTTCTTTTACACGGATCACTCGTCCCTTTGCTGAAAAACAGCCCCAAAGCATGATGTTTCCACCCCCATGCTGTACATTATTTTTGGTGTTCTTTGGATGCAGTTTGCCCCAGTTTGAGGGAGATTATCAGTGGTCTTGTTTGTCTTCCATTTCTTAATAATTGTTCCCACAGTTGGTTTCTTCTCACCAAGCTGCTTACTTAATAAGGATTCAGTCTTCCCAGCCTGGTGCATGTCAACATTTTGGTTTCTGGTGTCCTTAGACAGCTCTTTGGTCTTGGCCATAGTGGAGATTAGA
Organism: Oryzias latipes; assembly: GCF_053564925.1. NCBI lineage: Eukaryota > Metazoa > Chordata > Actinopteri > Beloniformes > Adrianichthyidae > Oryzias > Oryzias latipes. The sequence goes on from NW_027616337.1 coordinate 87,916, forward strand.
GTGTGACTGTTTGAGTTTGTGGACAGGTGTCTTTTATAGAGATAACCAGTTCAAACAGATGCCATTAATACAGGTAACTAGTGCAGGACAGAGGATCCTGAAGCAGAAGAAGTTAGAGGTCTCAAAGAGCCAGAAATATTGCATGTTTGTAGGTGACCAAATACTTATTTTCCACCATAATTTGCAAAGAAATTATTTAAAAATAAGACAATGTGATTTGCTGCATTTTTTTCTACTCATTTTGTCTCTCATAGTTTAGGTTTAACTATGACGAAAATTACAGGCCTCTGTCATCTTTTTAGTGGAAGAACTTGCACAATTGGTAGCTGACTAAATACTTTTCTGCCCCACTGTATGTCCATGCAGTGCTCTGTCTGTGTGTATAGTGAGGAGAAGCAGCACGTTGGAGACTAAATTCTGTTCATTTCCATCAAACCAGATTGTTATCATTAATTGTCTAAACTGTTTTCCAGATTTAAACTATGTTTGAAATGGAGTAAAGCTAAGTGAACCCCTCAGGGAGGATGTTCAGTTTGGGTGAAGTTCTTTCTCCATAAGAGTCAGAGGTTTGCTGTGAAATCTCCTTTCTTGTTTTTGATAAGGGGGAGGGGGTCACATATGGTAGGTATGGAAGGAGTGGAGAACTTCGTCTGATGTTGGTGCCACCACAAGCAAAACTTGTTCTTTTTTGTGTATTTTTTAATTAAAGTCAGATTATGTTTTCCACTTCTTAAAGGTGGTGAAAATCGCCCACAACAAAGTGGAAACAGCTTGGCCAACGCTAAAGCTGCTACGTAGGCTGGAATGTATGTAATCCCATGTTGGAATACGTGTGTGTGTGCAGGAAGACAGAGGGCCAAAGACCCGGCATGTGAACTTTTGTGGATTAATACTCCACCTTCTTGGGGGGGGGTGGGGGAAGGTCAAGTCAAAAACATAGCTGTGTGGGGAATGAGAGGTAAACATGTTTCTAAACATGAAGCTCGGCTGCGTGCGCAGGCCACGCAGCCGAGAAAAAGCAAGGCGAGGTAAATGTGGGTCATGGATGAAGGAGGAAAGAGAGGTCGTTTGTTCCACAGCATTTCCACAAGTGTGTTTATGTTTAATGCAGGAGGGGGCACTCTCAAGACATGTGCATGTGAACATATGCATCCGTCTGTGTCTTTGCATGTGCGCTCAGCGCTGTCCAGCAGGGGGCTGTAGCTGCAGGTCTTGTTTTTGTGGTTGGAGGGTTAAAGGTTAGGGGCGAAGGGGGCGGAGCCTGGTTCCACTCTGGGGCCTCCAGTCTGCAACACCATTCAGTCACTTGACTAATGTCTCAGGAGACGAGGCTGGTGGGTCTCCATTTGGATCTGTTTCCCTCTTTCTCTTTCACCCATGCGAACTTCAACTACGTGTTGCATTCAGGAACACATTCACATGCAGGAAGTTTAACTGCTAAAGTCCCACACCATAGAGGTTAAAAACACTTCTGAGGAACATCTGAAATTATTCAGTGGGTTAAACGTTGCAGAACAACGGTAAGTTTGTGTGTCAGCAGTGAGACAGGTGTGAGTGAAGACAAAAAGAAACCCCCACTGTACCTGGAGATCCCGCTAATGACTCTGCTCTACTGACTGCAAACGTGCGGGACAAGGACAAAGGCACTTGGGGAGGAGAGAAATGACACAAGAGGAACAGAGAGAAGAGCAGAGTCTGTTAAAGTGCAGACATAATCAGAGCAATCACACAAATCATCAAGCTGAAGCCAGTCTGGAAGAGAAGTTAAAGTCAGGAGCTGAGAGGTCCAGAGCCAGCTTTGCTTTCACCAAAGGAAAGGAGGCTCTGCTAAACCACCAGCAGGGGTCTCTCAGATCCCACCACCTGAGTGAAGCAGAGCAGAAGAAGAACTTGGAGGACAGCAGTTTATGAATGGAGAGCTGGAGGAGCTCTGCTGTCGTCATCTTTGTGACGTTCTGCCCGTGGGACTGACTGATCACCTGCTCACACTTCAGTAAACACATGACATCATCACAGTCTGAAAATACAGACGAATACTGGAAAAATCGTGAGGATTTTTATCTAAATAAAATAAAAACTAAAAATAAATTTGAATCACGCAAGTCAAAATGTTATACTCACTAGAGCAGAGAACAGAAATGCTTTAACTGAGGAATTGTCATTACCATTATCAACATTCAGCTCATTTCAATTGTGAAGCTGCTGCAGGTCCCAGAGCAGTTGGACAGGAGAATGGTCACCATGGTTACCATGGCTACAAAGGTGCAGCACCCCCTCCTCTGTCCTCTCTGTACATGGAGGTTCTGAGTTTCTGTAGGTTTGGTATTGGTCTGGTGTTCCTGCCTGACTTAGGTTTGTGGTTGTTTTTAATGTCAGTTTCCTTTCTGACTGCAGCAGCTCAGTTCTGACTCCTCCAGGATGAGGCTGCGGTCCGTGGTTCTGCATCATCTTGCAGAAACTCTGAAGTCTGTCCCTGAAACAGGTGCCAAAAAGGATCTTCTCCAGTTTTTCTGCTCTGTACTTTGCACTTTGTTCTCGAGGAAAGTTTTCTTTTCAGGAGGTTCCATAATTCCTTCACTTTCCCAGATTGAAGTGATTCGTCCCTTTGTTGATCAGGTTACAGACCAGAAACCACCTGGTTTCACATTAACACGTCTTAGGAAGTTCTGGCAGCTGAATCTATTTAGATTTTACAGCTTTTTTGGTCATTTGCTGCTTTTTAAGTATTTAAAGATCTCACGCATCCAAAATGAGCTCATTTAGTGCATAAAAGTCTCTTGGCTCGTGTAAATTTAAAAGTTTGCATTTCATGACATTAAGACTTCATTTGAATTAGGGTTTTGGGGTTGTTTTGTAAGATTCCCTTGAAGTCCCAAAGTCTTCCCAAGGAGAAGTGAAGCTGTTCAATCAAACATCTTAGATTACCGGTAGACACATTTTTAGATTTAAAAAATTCAAATACTGTTTGTACTGGAAAGGCTTTTTTTTAACATTGTATTGGTGATTTTAATAGCTGTGCCCCATCTGTTGCTTACTTCTGAATGTAACATCTTAAACATAGATCAGAGCAAATTCTCCATTGTAAAACCTGCTGCTGTGAATGGAGATGTAACAGTCTTGATCAGAGGAGTTCTCTTGTTGCAGCAGAGAAGCTCCTGTTGGTGAAGGAAAGTTTAAAAACGGAGACAATGGTAAGAGAGGGGAAAAGATGGCTCCTGGATGATGACCAAAGACATGAAGAGGAAAGCCTTTGTGTATAAAATAAAACACTAAAACTTAGCTTGAATCATAAATTATGGGATGTTTTTGCCAACATCTACTTAAAACCATAAACTGCTGGGAGAAAAGAACCCCAAAAGAGATTGAGACAAGGAGTGTTTACATGCCCTTTGAGGGAAACCTGGTTCCAGAGAAATCAGTTAGCAGCTTTACGCAAACAACTGTTCCCAACTTCCACTTTCTCATTCATCCCCCCCATCCAGCTGCTTCTTTCCTCTGACAGACGATGTCTGCAGACCTTTTGTCGATCTGGAGGAGGAAGCTGCTTTTTCTGCAGAAACCAGGTTTCTCTGGTCTCCCTCTCTACTTTTCCTGACATTTAAGGAGCCAGCTCAACAGACTGTAAACTGCCAACACAGTCCTCAGCTGTCAGAGGGAGGAAGTGAAGGTGTGTTGCTGCATGCTCAGAAACACTACACTGCTGCCGTGTCATCTGTTGCTCACACCGGACTGAATATAACAACAGTGATGACGTATTAAGTATTCAAACAGATGAAATCCCTTAAGTTGGTAGATTTTTTGTATTCTTATTGTTAAATAACCTCAATTCTGAATAAACAATTTTTTTAAAGGAAACTGAACTGAAATAAAACCTATGTTTGTTAACATGTAAACTGATTCCTGAGCTTTTGAAAGTAGGTTTTAATTCAGTTTTCATCTTAGAACAGGTCTTACCAGGTGAAGCCGTCAAAGACATCATCCCGTAGAAGGAGAACGGTCCAGCTTCAAACTTCATGCCCTCTTTTCCTGCTTCCACCTCCACCTTCCCCTGCAATCACACCAGACTGTTGTTATTTCATCTTTTTGTGTTTGCAGACATTCTTAGGTAGACATTTTCCATCCCACATGTGACAAAGGGAGCCGACAGAGACTTAATGCATTTCCAGCTGCAGCTTTTAGGAAATGATGCTACTGCTGGGATCAATTCTAAAGATGATCAAGACACATCCAGAGTTTTTGTCAGGCAGGGACTTTTCCAGGAGACACAACGATAACCTCCCAAACCTATAAGAATTTCTAACTTCTGGTGTTTAGAAAGAACTCTGCTGATGAAGCAGCAGATGTGAGCTTTCAGAGCTGAGCTGCAGGACAGCTTGCAGAAACATTGTGACAGAATCTTTAGACAGTAAAAAAAAGTCTGATTTCTGCAAGAATCAAAACCAAATCCAAAAAAGGTTGATGTAAAATAAAGTTTAACAGATATTAATGCTGATAATGACTTCGCTTTATCTGGCAACAAAATTCTGCAAAGTTTCCGTTTGTAAATAAAAAAGAAGAAAATCATTTCCTGTTTTTAAGCAATAAAACTTTAATCCACTTCATCCTCTTCATTTAAAAAAAAAATCATAGAATGGCTCCAAAAGCTACTGAAATTCAGGCATATTTTCAATTTGAAGCAAACAATTATTTATAAATAACCACAATTTTATTTAGGGAAAAATATCAAATCAGAATGCTGTCCCAAAAGATAAATTAGTCCTTCAGACTTGTGTGCAGGTCATTCAAAGCATGCATGCCTTTGATGGGTGTTGCATTTTTGGGGTTGCCCCTCTGCAGGGTCTCTGAGGTAAAGAAAACAGGAAAGCTGCTGTGTGCTCAGCTGCAATGATGAGGAGAATCTGCGTGTTCAGCATGAATGTGTGACACCAAATGATCATTTGCATAAAGACTTTGCAGATTTTTCATCTGGCTCCAGACTCTGCTTGTGAAGAAAACCCACAGCTCTGGGGTCTGGGTGTGAGCTGCACCTGAAGGATAAGGATGAAGTAATCCACAGGCTTGTTCCTGTGGAAGAGGTAGTGCTCTGGAGCTCGCTTGTTGTTGTCATCATACTTCAGGTCCTGGATAACGTTGGGATGCTTCAGCAGGCGGAGTAGTATCTTCTGGGACATCTGCTCCTGGTAGAATGGCTCAACCTCTAAGGAGACACACAGGAAGTTGGAGTTTTTTCTGGTTTCTTACCCACAAAATGATGCTATAGTAAATCTCTTTTTCTTTTCTGTCACATTGTTGAAACTCCAAACTTTATCAGACATCAGTAAGAATTTCAATTCAATATTCTTTTTATTTTTGTTGATTTAAGACATTAAATTTACATTAAACAGGCGATGAAGTGAGATGAAGGCGAAGCTGCAGCCAGACTGAAGAAGAACAGGTAGTTGGAGTTGTCCTCAACATTCAATTTAGTTTTAATCTACCCCCCCCCCCCCCCCCTTTGAGCCTTTTTTTGATCTCAGGTATCTGTAATGATTGTTCTGATCTCCAGTGAACAGCGCCCGTTCTTTTATGAACCACTTATTGAATTCAACTATGAAAATATAGGAGTGGCTGACCAGCTGCTCTACAATAACTTGTGACCAGGGTTTAAATGTGCAAAAAGTCGTAAGAAAGAAAATCCAATAATGGTTTCTGAATTTTGTTTCTCCTTTACTTATTTGTGTTTTAAAGAGTAAACATTAAAAAAAAAAAAAAAACATTCAACACAGACTCAAAATTGGGAGCACATACTCTCTGACTTCTCCACCTTAAATTTCAATAAGTCCAAGTACAGTCCAGATTTACTGACAATCATCTTCAAGCTGTACTGAGGGTCTCAGCTGTTTGGGAGGAAGTGATGCAAAGAGTCCAGCAGTAAGAAGAAGGCAAGAGAATCAGAAGAACCCATTGATGGAGGTTACAGAACTGTAAAATCTGAGTCTTCTTTTGTGTTTACTACTAATAGTTTAACAGTGTTAACTGAACTGTGTTAATAAGGACGTTTAAATCAGAAAACAGCAGATATAGAAGACTGAATAAACAGAAAATAATTACTGATTTATTTACATATTGATTTTTTTTTATTTGGGTATTTTATTATATTACCAAGTTTGGTACGTGAATAGAAGAGAACATTATCTGTCCCAACATCTGAGAAGATTCACACATTCTTTTCAAACAGTGAGCGGTCAGCTTCAGCCGCCTGTTGTGCCAATCAGCTCCTTCAAGTCAGCGGTGCTGATGTGTGTCAGCTGCTTCAGGCTCCACCATGAGGAACTAAACTCCCTAATAGCCTTTAGAGGAACTTAATTGATGCTTAGCTGCTCGGTCAAAGTTCTGTAGCAAATGCGGATGCAGAGAGGCAGTCGCTGGCGCTGCCTGTCCCCCCGGGGAGGCTGATGAAATATTTTGCGCCAGCAAGGACACAAGTATGTGGATTCAAGTGGGAACTGTGGCCAGACATACTGGAAGTGATGTCACAGACGAGCGAGCCAACGGCTTGGAGGCTCAAGCGTGTGACCTACCAAACACTGCATGCACACCAGGGAGCAGCAGACCCTCTTTGGACCCCCCCATTTACACGCAGCACATACTCATTCTACACACATCCTTAGTGGGCTCACCCGAAACTCAAAGCCCATGCAAACCCCTCACACATAAACTTTCCCCACAGTGAGGGGCTGAGGGCACACTGGGGAAAGTCAAGCAGCAACACCGCCCACTTGCCTGTTGCTAGGAAACGAAGAGCAGCCAGCAGAAGCTGAGGTGATATTTTAACCTTCATTTCATTGTCAGAGGGCTTGAAGGCTGAGAAATCCTGCTTCCTCTCCCGATGGGTGATTTTCTTCTTGGACTTGTTGTCAGCTGAGGGAGGAAGATGAAAAGTTAGGACCTTTGTCAAATATCAGACAAAGATCTCAACATGAACTTGAACCTGTCTGTGGTCTCAGCAATAGTGCTTTCAGAGAAAAACTAAAGCGCACAACATTGTTGCAGCATTTCTACCACATTCTTAACATAACTGAGCAAACTGTCTTTCCACTAGAGGCATCACAAACCAGACAGATCCCATGCACAAAACCTCTCCTCAAATGGCAAAAAGATGGCTCCTTAAATGCTGATTGATTAAAAATATTTGAGTTATGATGGAAAATGTTGAAAATTAAACAAGTTTAAGGGTGTTAAGGGAAAACAAATGTTACCAACAACATTAGGACATGGAACAATCCTAAAAGGTAACAGGTCCATAATAAACGGAAGAAGGAACATAGATAACCCTACAGAGAAACAGCTCCAGAACAGGACTAGAGTTGCAGTCCAAGAAGCATCATAGACCTGCCAGCAAACTTTACCTAGTGTTTTAAAATAGTTTTTTATTGTCTAAAATACATGCAACAACACCATGACTAAAAATGAGCCAATATGAAGAACATTTCTCAGAAACTTTCACTGGACATTAAAGATTTTCAGGTTTGGAGGTGTTAGACACAGACACTGCTCTTTCCTCAGAAATCACAGACTGAGAACACAGTTTACCCTGCTGTCCACAAACACACCAGGAGGATCTGGGATGTTTTATATTATCTATAATCTATACTATTTTGAACTGGGGGTCTGCAACCTTTCAACAGTAATAGAGCCATGTGAGCCTGTTTTTGCAGATCAAAATCTCGTAGGAGCCGCAAAGTCTTGTTACATTTTTATGTTTATAATTAATGTGAATTATATTTATTTTTTGGCATAAATAAAAGCAGAAACTAGCATTTTCTCAAAATGAAAAATTGTTTCTAGTTTTGGCTAAAGCTCGTATGGCTCACTTTAAAAATAAAAGACTTCCTATGCCCCACAGGATTGTCCCAGTGCAGCTAATGTACTCCTAACAAAAAGTTTTAAACAACGCAAGAAAAAAAATTGTGTTTTCTCTCATAATTTCTTAGGTCTACTTTGGTGAGCAGTCATCTGTTCTCCTGCTGTTAACCTAAACATAAACATAAATGAATTAGTTTAGGTCCAGTAAAAGTACATAAAGAATATACAAATATAGGCCTATATATTTAGCTACTGGATAGCTATTAACCATTGTTGTGCAGCAAAATATACGACTATATAATAAAAATAATAATTAACTGAGCTATTACGGGGGGGAAAATTTGACTTTTTCCAAAAGTTTTGCTTGGTATTTGAAATCTGTGCATTCTGGAGGAAGTGTAGAGCAAAGAAGGCATCTTGGTGTCAACAGGGATGTAAAACCCGGTTAATTCTAGGTGCACCTCAGCCATAAATGTATAAACTTTATGGTTTTAAACTAAACCAATGTTAAATAAGTAGCCCTTACTCTTATAAATTACTATTACTTAATTGTAATCAGACAGAGAGCCACTATGGAGGAGTAAAAGAGCTACATGTGGCTGTGGAGCCTCAAGTTGAAGACCTCTGACCTAGCAAAGCCTCATTTAAACATTATGAACTGCTTTGCTTGAACTCCAAACCTTTTAGCAACATGAACAAAAGCTCTAGTCTGTCATAAAAAGACAGAAGTAATTGTCTCTCATCCTCTATCATCTCTGAAGAGCCACTTGCAATTCCTCACAACACCACATTCGCCGAGCAGACATTTCCAAACTTCCTCATGATTCCTGCTTCTTCAAATTCACGCTGTGGCTGTTTCTTCCCTCCAAATATAAGGAGCTTATAACATCTACTTCCTTCTGCGTTTACACTGAAGTAAACCGCACCAGAGTTCATCTGCAGGAGAGCAAAGACCATTCTTCTCAAGAAGACCAGTTGGTCCAAACCAGAGCTCAGGTGAGCTTTCACTCCTGCAGAACCAAGAGGACCATTAGATGAGGCAAACCCCAAAAATCTCTGTGACTCTGCCTTTAGCTTCCTTGAATGTTGTGTGTAGGAGAATAGAGTGATCAGGTAATTAGTCTGCATTACAGTGGACAGATGCCGCCACTCGCTCTCAAGCTCCACCCTTCCTTTATTGGTGTTCAGAAGACACAGATACTTAAATCCACACGGACTAAACCACAGACCAAAAAGGTGAAGGTACATATTTAAGCGTTGTCTAAAAGCATAGAAAAAATAAATAAAAACGCTTACGACACAATCCTACTGGTGTCAAAAATGCTATAAAAGCAGTAACACTTGTGTTTGGGGACCATTTAGTGGTTTAACATAAAATTCACCCCTGAAGCCTTAGGCAGGGAGACATGCCACCAATCTTTACAGTTATGACCCAAACACAGTGGCAGAAGAATCTGTCGGTATAAATGGCGAGCCATCTCAACACTTTTGTCTCTCTTGAGCATTATTACTTCCTTTCTGCATAATATCTCCAACAGTAAATATGTGGTTAAGTTGTCACAATCTGCATTACAGACATTAGTGCTTGTTAGATGTCACAAACACACAAGAACATGGAAAAGAGTCTTGATTGGTTAGATCTGACAGCCGTCCGGTCATATTGACATTGTTCATGAGTTCATGGTCTCAAGCCAAGAGCTAGCATCAAAACAAGCTTTGAGAAGGAAACCTACTGTACAGGTCAGTCTCGTCCAGGATCTCCGACTTGATGATTTCTTCGATTATGTCCTCTAGGGTGACAATTCCCAGAACCTCGTAGAAAGGGTCTCCCTCACCCTCATTGTTCACCCTTTGAACTATGGCCATGTGGGATTTTCCTAGCAAAGCACACACACAAGCACAGGTTGCAATGTTAGGGTCAAAGAGCAGTTAAATTCAGGCAGTGAGAATTAGTTGACTGATACACTATAGGGTGAGGAAGAGTGTTTACAGCAAAGCAATTGTGCAAATGTCTGTTTCATCTATCTCAGTGAAAAAAGAAACCTGCATCACACAGAAGACAGGTGATACACAAACATCTGAAGCAGAAGCTGCTTCTCCTGAGAAGATAAATGACCATCACTGATGGACTGTTCAGAGTGACACTGTGAACGCTGCCAGGAAAAACCCTCTGGCCTCAGAGGCAGACTGTCAAGCAGTCCTGTTCCATGGAATCAGCCTCTTCTGCCCTGCCTGGTATTCCCAGGACCCTCCTGTAGCATCTGAGAAAAGGAGAAACTTGCTTCTGTGTGTGCAGTGGAGACTGTCAGGCAAAACACTAAACAAATTCTTTGCCTTTTCTCAGCTTGTGATCATTTAAAAGGAATTTTCCAGAGGCCCAGGCTAATATTAGCCCCAGCAAAATGAAGTTTCCATTCCGCCCGGGTGATATTCTCACCGAGTAAACCAGCAGCCTGCTGGGCAAACCTCTCCTGGGCGATCAGACTGTCCATGAGCGGGTTGTCAGCGTTGCAAACCCAACTGGGAGGGCATTGTCTGCGTATACGAGTGTGAGAGATGTATAGGTGTGATAGTAAACCTGATGAGAATGCTTTAATCCATGAATGGGGAAAGCTGCTGCTTCTTTAAATACGACACATGTAATCAAGTCATGAACCCGAAGGTCCCAAGCTGTAAATGTTCTCCAGCCACTTGTTAAAGTCCATGTTCCACTAGAAGATAACTGTGAAAACTTCTCTTAAACAAGTGGAGTCAAACATTCCTACTTATTCAGCAAAATCTGGTTCATTCAGCAAAGACAAACACAAGTGTTTTCCCACAAGTTCAAGTTATTGTTCAACAGAAGTACCTGAGAACTTCCTATAATCAATCTGTCAGAGAATTAGCCCTTGTGCTATCCTAGGCACTTTAACACTGGGAGTTGGGTCATCTAGACCCACTAGACAGTGCTCTGAACCTTTTTTCTTCAATGATTTGTGATCTTCACTGGTGTCCAAGGATTACATGAAATCTTTCCACCTTTATCCACCTTTGTCATGGTAGGGAGTACACGTCTATGTAAGGGTGGGGTCATCTAATATAGCACAAGGGTTAAAGGAAAATGGTCAGTGAAACTGATTAGTGAGCTCCTCCTCCTCTGTGCTGACATCCACCTAACAAATGCACCATCTGCAGTTTGGGACTGCCACTAATTTTCCCTTTTTAAATATAACACATATGAATGAAAAATGTGGAGATAAACTGTCAGATGCCTGTTTTTGATGCAAAAGCAGAGTTGGAAAATTGTGTTTCTCTGAATAACAACAAATAGCTGCAATGGAAATAAAGAGTCACACTTCTTAAACATAAGAAGGAGAGACAATCAGTAACAAAACAGGGGAGGATTTCTGTTGATAACTGTCTTTGATAAAATCTTGTTTCGAATGTATAATCGGGATGACTGTAAATGAATCAGCCGAATCAACCTTCAAAACTTTGTGCAAGATGTGTCCACATAAAATAAAAAATAAAGATTTCAATATCCTTATCGGTCAACACGTGACCGTGATTATGAACTATGACAGGTTTTAGAAAAAATGAGACCCTGATTGTCAGGAATGACACACTGCTTATGTATCTCCAGAGAAATATTGGTTTAATCTTTACCAGCAGTCGATTTGACATTCATTAAATACCAATTCAATGTCATTAGAGGACAAATCAAAGGGGGGGTCATTCCCTAACAATCCCCCATTTGAATCTTTCCAACCAGCTGCGAGTGTTCCAGGCCTCATGAGACTCCCATCTCACTCAACATTTTGAACATTTCAATGGGGCAACATTGTGCGGAGACTCAGGGAGTCCAGGGAGAAAAATCTTGGAGAATTCAGGCTAAAGACACAGCACTTGGCATGTGACCTTTGGCAGCAGTGCACGCGAAACTGTCAGGCTAGGGTGATCAATGGGCCACAAGGGCAGCCTCTGCATTAGCTCAGGAGGAAGCCAAACATCAGCTGAAGAAGAGGGGACGAATTCTGTGGTGCTGCGTTCTACACATCCAGATAGAGAGCTACAGAAGTGTCCATGCCACGGAGGATGTGTGGAGCTCATCAAGGCTAAAATCCTGAATCTTTTGTTCCTTTGAGCTGCTCTCTTCAAGTGAAGCCACGTAAAATCATCAGCTTTCTTTCCCCCAATCCTCTGCATCCTCTTCCTTGGGCAGCAATGAAATTCTATCAATTCGATCTATCTTCGCTGTGCCCGTTCTTCAGACCTGCTCCTGGCAGCTCTAACCTAAGCATCTTTACTGATGCCCCTCCTCTGAACATCTCCAAACCACTGCAGTCAGTCCTTCATGGCTTTATCCCTGCTGATTGTTGTCCGTTCTTGTCACAAACCGCAGCATCCTCCCCATCTCTAAAGCAAAGCATCCCTGCTGGCTCCGCCCCCTGCATCTCATCACACCTGACATTTTCACTGACCGTTCAAATCTGCACATAAACATCTCTTGATCCCTTTTTCACACTGTTCCTCTGGACTGTTGACCCAAATACTTAAAGTCCTCTAACTTCTTCTACTCTGCTCCCTTTTACCTCACCAGTCCACTAGAGTTCCTCTCATGACCACACAGATAGTCTGTCCTGCTCCACCTGACCTTCATTTCTCTCCTTTCTAGAGCAAACTTTCAGCCCTCCTAGATGTCCCTCCACCTACATCCTGCTCTCACTGCAAATTACAATGTCATCTGCAAACATCATGGTCCACAGAGATTCCTGTCTAGCCTCATCTGACGGTCTGTCCATCACCACAGCAAGTCTGACTCTATCCTGTGTGAAAGGTATCAGCCAAAGTCCAGATCTCTCTTACCCAGAACCAGATTTGGACTGGAGCGAAACAGAAATTCCTTTAAAAACCGATAAGTCGGATTCTTGGAAAAATGACATAAATGTATTTTTTTTAAGTAAATTGCGCAAAAAAAATGGGTCTTCTTTGAGCAAATGATCCTGATTAGTGAATCTGTTTCTCCTGCTGGTTTCTATCTATCTTTTCTTTCTTTTTTTTTGGTTTTTGTTTGTTTCACTGTCATACTAAAGTTTCTAACATTTATTTCATTGAACTGTAGGGGTCCTCGCAGCAAATCAGCTCTCACTGATTAGCACAGGTGGCAGAGAGTTTAATGCCGGATGCCTTCCAGACACTACCTGGATTTTATCTGGACAGGGAACCAGCACATGTGGACCCAGACTTGGGCCCCCTTGTGGCTACATAGTTGGGCAGTAGCGCAAAGAGCCGTGCATGTATAAGCAAAGAGTCACATCTGAAAATTTGATTCGACTTCCTGAAGGTAAACTTTATATATTTTCCCTGCAATTAACATGTAAACATGCAAACCTGCAGAGACTGTTCATAGCAACATGGAGCCGTTGTTTTCACCATGAATGTTCAGAGTCCTTTCAGCTTAATTTGTCTTAAAAATGTCTGGAGGATTCACAGACTCACACCACATGTTCATTTGTACTTCATTCAATGGCTGGATTTCAAAACTGGACTGAGTGACCGCTTCCTCCTCACGCTCCAAATAATAAGTACCCAGCAGTTCCAAGAAGCTAAAATCCCATAGACTTCTACTGAGACATAGACAGCTATTATTCAGTCATTATATTTGTTAGAATAACCTTTGTTGCTCTGATACACTTTTGAATATGTTCTTGCTAATTACAACTTCATTTTCATGATATTTTGTTTCTTTATTGCAAGTTTTCAAGTTATGAACTGGCCAATCAGATGTCTCAATAAAAGTATATAGTTTCACATTAAACGTTAAGAACGTTTGATTGACAGATTTTCCTGAGTGTGGACTTCCAACAAGCTCACTCTCGATTGGCGAGAGTGGCTGCCTTAGAAATGTTGACTCAGACCAACTTGGACCAATCACTGCTTATTGAAGATTTGGGGTTCCAACCTGTCAATGTCTATATGTCAAAAAAAAAGTAGACTAAAGACATTTCCTTTCGTTGGAAACAGAAGTAAGATATTTTCTATGGTGACATCAAACTCACTCAATCCAGATCTCATATACAGTCAATGACTTTACTATCTGAAACTCCACCCACTGTTTTTCCTACTTTGCTTTTAAACATTTGTTTCAACATTTACAGTTTTATTATTTTTATTGTTAATATTGTGATAATTAAGCCTGTTTTGTGAAACCGAACCCATATTAAAGGCAAAGGAACTTTTCATCATTGTAAATTCTGCAATTACCGTATTTTCCGGACCATAAGTCGCTTTTTTTTTTCATAGTTTGGCAAGGGGTGCGACTTATACTCCGCAGCGACTTATTTTGGAAAAAAATTGAAATAAATACATTGTTAACCCTCCTGTTATTTTCATTTGTGAGGAACAGAGATGACGTTCCTGGGTCAATTTGATGTATGAGGTATGTTAAGTGTTAAGAGGATGTTAAGTGACTCAGAGGATGAGCAAACTTTTTTTTACAGTAAGATCTTGAAGGCTAACAACACAATATTCTATTTTCCAATGATTTCATAGATTCAGAAATGCAATAAAAATGACAAATGTTTCTACAAATACAGGATGAAAACAGAGTATTAGTTGGCCAATGATGCTTCATGAAAGGAATAAATAAATAAGTTTGAGAAAGAATTACTGTGAAATTATGAGATAAACAGTCTGCTATGATTGTTTCATATGAGGTTGTGAAAGTTATTAGTTCTTGGTCTCAGATTTTGTCAAATAAATTTCCTGTAAAAGTGCGACTTATAGTCCAGTGCGACTTATCTGTGTTTTTTTCTACTTTATAATGCATTTTTGGGCTGGTGCGACTTATACTCCGCAGCGACTTATAGTCCGGAAAATACGGTAATAATAAACAATAAATCCTTTTTTTTCACGGAAGGCAAATCAAATCAGAAGTGTGATGGACAGAAAACAGACATTTTTTTCTAACTTAAAGTAACAATGAGCAGAAAAACATGATTGGATGTTACATTCAGCTTATTTCATTGTCATGAAAAACAACCGTAAAAACTCTGTTTTACAACCACAGTGAGACTAATGAATGAACATCTACTCCGAAATGCCTCACGTAAGATTTTTGTTGTTTTGTTTGGAGCTGATGAATGAGGCTCAGTGTGGTGCACTGCCAAACAGCTGTCAGGGTAAGTGGAACATAAGATGCTGAACAAAATGTTTGCTTGAAGTCTCACTCCGATCATCTTTTGATCTGTTGACAAATTTTTCCCAGTGGTCTTTTAATTACGATTATCCTTTTTTTAAGCAAAATTTAAATAAAAACTGTAATTTTACGACAGAGTTTCTGCAGAGCGGCAGGAGTTCATTAGTAATTCTTTTCTGAGTTGTTGCTCCTGATTTGCCACCATTTAAATAAATACTCAGAAGTGCAATTTTTAGCCACATTTTCTTTATAAATGTCTACCGGCATCAGAGAAACCTGTTAAAAAAGCCAAAAAATGATTTTCATTGGAGTGGGCCATTAAATAGAATAGTTTTTTTTCCTAAACCCTTACTATTCATTTAGTTTTCTGGATATTTAATTGTCCTTTGGTCACAAAATGAAAAAGCCGATTTTTTAAAGTTGAACATCTTCATCCAGACTCTTCATCAGTGTCTGAGTTTCATTTGGATCTACTTACGTCCAAGTGTGATTGTTTGTTTATTTCAATAATGGCAGCTTTCTCTGACTCTGCGGATAATCCTCATTGCGGATCGATCCATTATCAATTATTTTGATACAAAAAAAGGTACTTAAAAAACCTGCAGAGTTTCTGGCTACAATGCAAACTATAAAAGCTAAAGCTTGGACTACCATCCAGAACGAGAAGAAAAACATCGGCTGGGTAGCTCGGTTTGCGGCTCGGTAGCTCGGTTGTGGCTGGGAAGCTTGGTTGCGGCTGGGTAGCTCGGTTGGTAAGGTGGGGAGCTATCATGTAGCTATCATGTGGAAACCAGGGTTCGATTCCCGGAGGGGAATGAGCAATGGTACTGGGGGCAATAAACATATCAATAGAGAGCAATTAACATCACCCAGTGAGGGTCCTTAGGCAAGACCCTTAACGCTACCGCCTCCCGAGCACGGTTCGGCTGCAGCTCACCGCTCCCCAAGGGGATGGGTCAAATGCGGAGAAAGAATTTCCCTTCGTGGGATAAATACAGTGTAATAAAATTAAAAACAATAAAATAAGATCTATTCAAAGCTGTGGAAAACAAGCTCTTACCACCATGAGCATCCGAAATGCACTGGTGGACAAAATAAAACTGAGCCAAACCTAAACAACTGAAACTAACCAAAACCCGAACCAAGGTTTCACACCAAGTGATCCATTGTTCATCACTGATCTAAGCTCAGCAATTCGATCACACTCGACCAATCCCACATTTTTAATACATGTCAAATCTTTACCTCTGCAGTTTACTTCATCCACAAACAAGAGCAAATGTTCCAGTAAAAAAAAAAAAAAAACACCTTTTGTCATTAAAAGAGTAACTGAGGTTTCCCCACAGCTACTTCTCAGAAGCAGCTTGTCTGAAGATTAAGTAGATTGTGGCCCTGGGGAGCAGTGGCTAGCCCTCTGAAGTCCCTAAAGTTTTCTGTTACATGGCCCATATTCAGCTTCATCCAATTTTTTCAAACTGTCAACTTCACAATGCCGTAAAGCTTTTTCAGCTGTGTCCACTCTGGAACCATAAACCTGTTTGAACCCTGGAAAACCCTCCTTTAAAAACATCACAAACAAATCTACAGTCCCATCTCTCTGTAAGACTGCCTATCCATGTATCCATCCAATTATCTTTCCATCCATCCGTCCATCTATCATCCATTCATCACTAATCCATTTATTATCCAACAATCTTTTATCCAACCAACCATCCATTAAATTTATGACTATCCATCATCCATCCATCCATCCATTGATAGACAGCCTGAGAATCTCCATTGGAACCATCAGAGACTGAGCCATGTGCTTTTTTGTCTCCACCATTCCCAGCTTATTTATGGAATGCAGTTTAGTCATATTTTTCCGTAGCGGAATTTTCTCTATAAATAGGCACAAAAGGTTAACAGAGTTGGGTTGTGAGTATGAGGGGTTGTATCTGTTGTGAACACTCATCATTGACCCCTCTCCCTGTTTAGCTCTCCCTCTATTTTTCCAAATATTTAAGCCCTGACAAATATAGAGTGAGGCTGGGATAATGGGAACCCGTGGATGATCACTTAACTCTACCTCCAGTAAAACATTGCACTTTGCAGCTATTCCGAGCTCATTTTCCACTAACAAGAATAAAGACTGGAGTCTGATGCAGCTCATGATTTTGGCCAAGACAGTGACATAATTCCAGTCTGACCTTCATTATCTGGAGACACAAACAGAATCTGTTTATGTCTGTTATGTTTGTTTGTGTTATTTTGCTCAGAAGTGAGACAGATTGTACAGATAAATGACATGTTTGCCAGTTACTTGTTCATAAAAAAATCTATGTGACTCCCTCACAAATAAACTTTGCCTAATGGTCTCTACTGACTTGACATGGGCTAATGACTTGAATCTGTTTTTTTTAACAGATTTGACTGCGTTGGCAGTTAGCCCACTCATGCCCCATGAAACATTGGCTCTCCATCAGCAGCTCTTCTCCTCTAATACTGTACCGTCGCTGCCAGTGCTTTCACCAGCTTCTTCCCCTGCCCACCTTGACTCTGCCTCTGCCTCATTGCTGATCAGGGGAGCCGTCAGCTCAAAATCACAAAGACCAGTAAGGAAACAGGCCCAGATGAAATCTGTTCCAGACTGGTCCAGGGGTATGTTAAGACCAGATGTGTCAGGTGTTTCCGCACTTCTATGTGATGATCCTGAAGCTGGAGAAGGTTTCTGTACTGTGGAGGACTTTGGCTGTGGTTCCAGAGGCTAAGATTGCACACCCAACCACTACGTCTATTACATGTTGAATATCTTGCGAAAGCCAAAAAAAAAAAAGTCTCCCGACAAACTATTCCACCAAAGTGGTCCTTCTGTCTTTTTCTGATCTCGTCGTCATGAATTCAAACATTGACTTTGTGAATGAGGCCTGTGGATGTTGATCTCCTGACATCTCATCTGATGAAAGCCTGGGAAAGACTCATTTTACACAACTTTTTTCCAGTGATGAATTCAGAATTTGAACCCTTGCAGTTTGTTAACAAACCCAGAATTTGAGTGGATGACGCCGCCATCTATCTGCTGCACCGATCCCTCTCTTACCGCAGGTGGGGATCTCTGTGAGGAACGTGGCTTTTGATTTCTTCAGTGTGTTCAACACCATTCAGCCTGCACTGCTGAGATGGAAACTGGAGGCAGCCGGAGTATACTATCGACTGACGGCGTGGATCATCGACTACCTCGCTGACAGACCACAGTATCTGAGGCTCCACTACTGTGTGTCTAATGAGATCGTCTGCAGCACAGGAGCTCCACAGGGCTTTCACCCTTTCTGTTGCGCCTGTACTCATCTGACTTCATCTTCAACTTGGACTGTTGCCACCTGCAGAGGTTTGCAAATGACACTGTCATCTCTGGATGTGCGACAGATGAGGAGGAGCACAGGGGGGTCATTGAGAATTTTGTCTGCTGGTGTGAATCCAAAACTCTCCACAATAACATCAGCAAAACAAAGCAAATGATGGTCAGGTTCAGAAGGAAGTGACCTCTTTTTTTACAGATGAAATGCAGGGAAAAGACATTGAGACAGTGGACCCTTATAAATACCTGGATGTACACCTCAATGACAGACTGGACTGAATGACTAAGACTGACTAACACAGACGTCCTGCACAAAAAAAAGCCAGAGTGGAGTTCTTCTTAGTTTGCAGGACCCTGTTAGAAACCTTTTATGATGGCGATGTTGCTGTCCTCTTCTACGAAGTGTGATGCTGGGCAGTGGATGAACTGACAGGAACAGGATCGATAAACTGATGTGGAGATCCAGCTCCGTTCTAGAATGTACCCTAGAGTCTGTGACTTTGGTGGGTGAGATGAGGATGCAGCAGAAACTGGGATCCATCATGGACAATTCTCAGATCATGAGAACACTGAGCAGCAACTTACGTCAGAGACCAAAACACCCTTGCTGCAGGGAGGAGCGCTTTTGGAGATCCTTCCTCCCATCCGCTATGCAATGCCTCAATTACAATTTCCCTGTTGTGGGATCAACTAAAATTCTGTTCGCTAATCCTGAATTTTACCAATTCCAGGGTGTGTCATGGTATAGAGCTGCGTTATAGCTTGTCAGTTCAGAAATGTTGTCTATCAAAAAAGGCCTATAGAGCAACAGAATGACTAAATTCTTTGTAAACTTTCTTTCTTTCTTTAGGATGTGGGCATATTTCAAACCAAATGAAAGTGAACTCCTTTCAACCATGTGTCTGGAAGGACTTCATCCAGTAGTTTGATGCTCCACCCACAGGACAAAAATTCAAGTTCCTGGACAAAGGGTGAAGCGGGGACAGACACATAAGAAGGTTTTCTTGTTCTCTAAAGTTTAAATACTAAATGCTGATATTTTCAAGATTTTATATGATTTGTCTCTGGCTGAACAGCCTTAAAAATGACTGATTTTATAACTGATATAACTGACTTTATGTTTTTTACAGCTAGTGAAGCCTGTTAAGAAAAATTGTGCTATGTAAATACAATTGAATTTAATTGAATTAAAAAATCTTGCAGTTCATGGGGGGGGGGGGGGGGGGGGGGGTGTAAGTCTGAAGCGAGATCTGACGAGACAGAAAACAGTGGGCCCCTCTACTCCTTTGACTGTCATGTGTGACGAAGCTCCTGCAGCTCTTCACTACACCACATTTACCCAGCAGTTATTTCCAGACTCTTTCATAATTCCTGCGTCTTTCAGATTCACACTGTGGCATTTTTTTTTCTTCTTCATAGAGCTTCCAGCATCTCCTCACTTTGGATCGCCTCCTCTCTTTGGTCCAAGTCCATGTGCATTCACGCAGAAACCAGAGTCAGAGAGTTAAAAAAACAGAGTGAGAGTTGGTCATGTGGTCGTGGGATTCTATGGGCAAAACAAAAATCTGTCTGTCATAGAATCAAATTCTGTGTTTCTTCTGTCAAAAGTAATCTCAAATACAGCGTGTGACAGTTCTGCTTTGTAGACCCAGACCAAACCTCCCCGTGTGGACGTCCTTCACGTGCTGGTTAACCAAATAACTGGATCTTTATTCCTACAGTAAAATTGGTCTGTTTTACAGAAAACTGGGAGACTGACTCTGTTGAATGGGAATTACCTTCAGACTGTCACATTCAGTTCTGTTTTTCAACTCCTCCCACATCACCGGAGTTTAAATTGCAAAGGTTTTACATTGCAGTTATGGAAGAATTATGATCAGAGGAACAGTCTTCTGAGTAGGATTTATTTCTCTTCACCTCACGTTTCAGGGAAAGAGGATTTTCATTATCAGGATGATCAGGAATTCATCTACTGGTGTAGTGAGGAAAAGTGAACTTTAGCTGGTTGTGATATGCTCTGCTGAAGAATATTTATGAAGGTTAGAATCTAGTTAGGCGACCCCTTCCCCCCCCCCCCCATGCAATACACACACACACACACACCTTCCTGTCTCACCCAAAGCGAACCTTCGACTTCAATGTTGAAGCACATTTTAAAAAAAGATAAAGAGTAACTGATTTCTTGTGAAGTCACCAAAAACCTTCCAGGGGGTCACTACACAACCTCATTAGTCCCCACTGGCTCCAATGTAAAAACACAACAAACACACTGTTTAAAAAAAATAAAAATAAATAACCTTTCTCACATATTTTTGACATGACAACTTTCCTGGGTTAAGATTTTATGTTCCTGATTGCTTCCTGTTTAGGGATGGACTGAAGACTGACCATAATGTCTTTTCTGTCTACAGAATTAAATTCCATTTTAATGCCAATTTCAAAAACTGATTTCTTGTTTTTGTTGTTTTAACTTTAGATCACAACACGCAAACACAACAACAAGCAAAAATTTTAATTTTATCAACACAAAGTTGGGTCCTTACAGGACATCAAGAAGACAATTAAGACAAACACACAAAAAAAGCTTGGGGTTTTCTGTTGTTTTTTTTTTACATAAACAATTTTAATCTATCCATTGCCGGAAAATGTGTAAATTAATCATCAAACCTCAACAACGTTCAGAAAACAGTAATAGGTCTTCCCACCTGTCAGTCACACCACTAACGTGCAAATATGGGCTCTTAACAGAATTCAAAGGACTCATTTCAAACAGAAATGTACATTCTTCTGGAAGAAGCAAATAAAGCAATAAGCCTCTAAAACTGTTTACCATGAGAGTCAGTTCAACCCTCTACAACCTGGCGTCTGTGGGCTTTTTAGGAGTTGGAACATTGAGTTTCTGTCTCTATTTATCTCGCTGTCTTTTTCCTTGAACTCACCCATGAATCAATTTTTATCCAGAAATTCTTTTTTGACTATGGAATCATAAAGTTGGATCTTTAATGATACTTTTCTTTATGACATTGCCAGACAGGTTTGGACATTTTTTTGTGATTGTTTGTAAATGCAATTTAAAAAAAAAGAAAAGATGGGGAGAAATAATTCATTTAGCAGTGCCTTGTTGTTTCCTCTAATTGGCATTTAACATGTATATATATATATAATATATATATATATTTACTTTTCTGTTAGTTAGTTAGTTAGTTAGTTAGTTAGTTAGTTAGTTAGTTAGTTAGTTAGTTAGTTAGTTATATTAAAGACTGAAATAAATGTACTTCTTTTTGCCTTGTTTATTATTTTTTTATTAATAAGCTTGAATAAAATTAAATAGTGCTGTATATGGAGCTGTATTATTTCTTAAATAAACTTTTCTGTTTAACTCTTCCTCTGACAGTCATTCTTTAGCCCTTTTTGTGTAGTGAAGACACGTTTTTAAACAATCTGCAATCATTTTAGGAGAGCCTGGTTATTAAATTTACATTGAAAACATTTCTGACAGGATCCAGGAGAATGGTGACTTGCTGTTGATTTTGTCTTAAAAATCAGATGAGGAGCATTAAAATAATACTTCAGGGATCAATCATTTAAAAGAACAACTAGGAAGCAAATGCAAGAAAACACTTGGTGCCTTCTACTGTTTTCAGTTAGAGAACAATAAAGCTTGATGGAACTCTGCTAAGGCGAGATCAGCCTGCAAAAACCAAACAAACAATGTTCAATTTCAACTAAAAACCTTCCAATGTGGCTGCAGTGAAGAATGTGCCCCAAACGCTCATCAGCCGTTTGTTGGTGCCTTCTAGGAGAGTTTAAATGTGGACTTTTGTGCCAAAGACCGAGTGTGTTTTTTTTTTAAATCTTGGACCACGTCCAAGAGGTTGATGTTATGTAAAGTGCTTCTTTGAGCCTCCACAAGAACCCACATTTCCACTGATAATCTCGGCACAGAGTGGGGTGCATTCTGCTTTTTCACTTTTTCAGAGCTAGAGGTCCCAAATTTCCTGCTATGATTTTCTGGAGGAGGCCATGTCTCACCTGTCTGAGTGAAGCTACGATACCTTAAGGTGAGCAGACACATGCTGACCACCACAGCACAATGATTTAGATCAAATTCACACATTCACCTATATGTTTAAGACCAGGAACTTTCATGATTAAAGAGAAAATATCATAATAAAGAAGGCACGAGCCCTCAAACTGCTGAAACTGAGTTTCTGTTGTTTTAAATGTGAGTGGAAAACTTGAAATTTCCCAAACGCCTTGCGGAGCTTCAGTCCACCATTCCCTGCCACATTCTGCTGAAGGTTGCTGAGGAGCTCACGTGTCTGACACAACAATGAGGTCCGCCTTAAAGCAGAGGAGTTCCCACTGTCATTATTCTGGTCACTCCGCTGCTACTAGCCGGCAACGTTTGACCACACGGTTGCACACATGCAGCAGAGGCGCGCACACACTTGCTGGAATTACATTGTTGTTCATTCAGAGAAGCAGCTTGCTGTCGTAGCTGGCTGGGTTTGTTGTTGAAAGGTCCCCTGGGTGGAGATTCCTTTGGGCCTAAGTCATAAGACAAGGCATCAATGGGGAAGCAGTGGGGATAAATGAATGGGCCTGCGGTCAGGTGCTGCTCTGCTATGTAAGTGTTGCAACTGCTGAATGGTGAGCAGATCACAGAGGAATGATGGGAACTAGGACCTTTCCGGGAAAACGCTGATATGTTAGTATAGAGTGCCGTGTTCTGCTGAGCAAACGTCTGAATAAAAAGTCTCCTCTTTCTTACAACATGTTTGCCTATGAATAAAAAAGATGTTCAGGGAGATGCGAGAATCCTGATTTCAGGAAGATCAGAACTATGAGCCTCCAGAATTACCAGCCAACTGTTCCACAGCAAACGAGCAAAATCAGAAGATCACAAGAGCAATAAGCTACGTTACTGATTTGAAACCATCCGATCATCCATCAATAACCACACTCCCCAATCCCTCCATCCATTCATTTATCCATTTAACCATCCCTAGATGAAACAAACACGCATTTAAAACATGAGAAGAAAAGTCACATAAAACCCTGATTAAAAACTACAAACTGGATCCTACAGCACCGATGCTTCTACCAGGAAAAGACCTGCGAACAGTAACAGGAAATTTCAAAGTTAAATCAATTCGTGCGTAGTTCTCCAAAATAAAACAGATCAGTAACTACCCAGTGGAGCAGGATTTTCTTAAGTCAATTTGCATACATGTGATTACTCTCCGTCGTCGGATTTTTGTATATCTGACCTCAGTGATGAGTTTCCCTTTAGCTGATTGACGAAAACTGGCTGAATGTCTGCTCCGCGTCCATGCCCGATGAAGCGGGGTCAACACAAGAATTTCCTGAAGAAGAAAATCAACTGTGTGAAGCTGCAGGTTCAGCTGTTGTGGGGTTAAAGTTTTCAGCCTGGATCTGGGACTGAAGGGCCAGCTGGAGCAGTGGCTGAGGCCTGCAACCCATAGTGGGGCTCTACTAGCAGCCCCCCACCCCCCTAGCTGTTGGTTGGGACACTCCAGCGAGGGCAGGCATATGAAGAGAACTGAGTGACCTAGAACTGCTTCTTCTCTTCTCAGAGAAAAATTCCTTTATGCATTTAAGCCTCGTGTCCTCCTGCTTTTCCCCCCTGCATGATCAGAATGGGTTTTTGCTCGTTCGCACTTTAAGTTTCATCTGTGTAAGGTTCAGATCGTCTTGTTTTTTCAGGTGGTCTCAAAGAGTTGATCCCATTTAAACATATTTTTGCTGTATGTTGGAACTCGTGCATCCAGCCATGGCCACTGAAACCCAGTGCTTTATTTTAAGGTGGATTTTCCCTTTAGTATCACTTTGGCAGAGCGAGACCATAAAGCAGTCACATGCCCCTTCGACACTGACACTTCATGGCTCATTGGCTCTCGCTAATACATGCCTGCAGGTGGCTGGTGCCAATTTCTAAGAAACTCCAGCGGCAGAGAGAGAATTTTCCAAATGTTCTCAAAAATAACTGACTACTTCCTAGCAGTAGCTTCAAATCCATAGTTTGGTGAAATCACGAGTCTTTTTCTTGCGCTTCCCCAGAAAAGCAGTCTCGGTCAACAGTTTATAAAAGGCGCTGGTGTCTCGGGCCTTTCCCCTTGCCTCAAAACAAAGAGATGGACGGTGCGCCTGGTGTTATCAATGAAGCCGGCCTCTTGGCTTTCCTGAAACTGCAGCTTGGAAGGCATCCACAGCAGGGCATTAGGCCTGGAGGTTTGTGTCGCTGTAATTTATAACACCGAGGGAAACGGGGAAGAGGACAATATGGAGAGAGAAGAGAGAGAGGGAATGTGGGAGGGGGTTGGGACTCGCTGCACTTGGCTTCCCTGAGGGATCTGCGCTCCGCCTGGAGACTGGCCTGACCGAGCGGCAGGGCTTTTTGTCCCTCTCTGAGGCACAGCCTGAATGCGCCTGATTTTCTTTTGGACAGACCCTCCGCTCTCATGAAGCCTCACAGGGGGAGTGGAGTGGAGGTTTCTGTGATTCCAGCAGTTTTCAGGTACTTCTACTTTATCTCTGATCCACGGAGCAGGATTTTTTCACCTCTGTTAGATTTATAGCCAAATAAAGAGTCAATGAACACAAAGATACTAAGTTTTACAATAAACCAAACAGTTAAAATAAAAAGTTCCCAAGTTAGAGGTTTGTTGGAGCCATATCGATGTGTTGTTGGAAAATGCATATTTCAAAACAACAATGCCGTCTTAAGACGCAGAGCACCAGTTCTTTTGGGTCAGTAAAATGGGATTCTGCATCTCCAGGGGTTGTGTCATAGCAATCTCCAGAATGGTAAAACAGCTTTGGTGAACATCAGCATCTCCGAGTCTGAGGGCTAAGCTCTCTGCTAGCTAATTAATGAGTCACTCCTACAAGTGAACAGGCTTAATTATCTGGATTCACTGTTCATATGTGAGGAAAGATGGAGGTTAGTTGTCTGCAGGGATGAAGGCTTTGTGACAGCGGTTTGGAATTCCGGCTGTAAATTTAACTTAAATTCACCTTCCTAAAAGCATGACCAACAAGAAGGAGGTCCAGAGCAGACCAGGACATGCTGGGAAGCCATCTGTGTTTTCCTGGAAGAGTCCTTGCTCCCGACTCAAACACCAGATAACAGACCAATAGATGGATAACATATAATACTTTAAAACTACCCAGCTAGGTGGGTGGAGTGTTCCTGCCCCAGATGGAGGAGTTTAAATATCTTGGGGTCCTTTTAACGAGTGAGGGAAGACCAGAGCGTGAGATAGACAGTCGGATCAAAGCAGCTTCTGTAGTTATGCGGTCACTGCACCGGTCCGTTGTGGTGAAGACAGAGCGGGGCCAGAAAGCAAAGCTCGCAATTTACCAGCCTTCTTCGATCCAACACTCACCTTTGGTCACAACGTCTGGGTCATAACTAGAACAAGGTCCCAAATCCAAGCGGGTGAATGAGCTTCCTCCGTAGGGTGGCTAGGCGCTCCCTTAGAGACAGGGTGAGAAGTTCGGTCACCCGTGGAGAGCTCTGAGTAGAACCGCTTCTCCTCCACATCGAGAGGGGCCAGTTGAGGTGGCTCGGGCATCTGGTCCGGATGCCTCCTGGACACCTCCCTTGGGAGGTGTTCCGGGCATGTCCCACTGGGCGGAGGCCCTGGGGAAGACCCAGGACATGCTGGAGAGACTACGCGTCTTGGATGGCCTGGGAACATCTCTGGGTCCCCCCAGAGGAGCTGGAGGAAATCGCCGGGGTGAGGGAAATCAGGGCATCTTTGCTTAGACTGCTGCCCCTGCGATCCCGGATAAGCGGAAGAAGATGGAAGGACAATACTGTTGTATTAAATGAATTTGTAGAATGGTCCCGAAGGCAAAGTTCTCGTACTTTTTTTAGTCTTGTTTTGGGACTGCAGCCACATCGTGGCATTAAATTCATCCATTTACTTACTTAATCAACCTATGAAGCATGTCGGTCTTTGGACTGTGGGAGGAAGCGGGAGTGCTCAGAGATAATGCACGCATCCACAGGAGAACATGCAAACTCCACACAGAAAAGTCCCAGCCGGTAATCAAACCAGGGCCTCCATCCAGCTCATTTCTGAGTAAAGTCTGGGTAAACAGACAGAAAACTGACCAGTGTGTTATGGGTTATGAGTGCATGTCATGCTGGAAGAGGTCTGCTCTATGCAGGTTTCTGCTCAGAGGAGCATCAAGTTCCTCCTCTGTGGCGAACAGAAGGAGCAGCAAGGTCCCCGTCAGGAGCCTGAGGTCGGTTGTTAAGCGACCCTCAATGGAAGAAATGAATGGTTCTGGTGTGCCTCGTCCCCCCTGCATGTTAAACATGTTTCGGTCTGAATACGTGAGCTTTCAGAAGTGGGCTTTAGCCACAGGACGGTTAGCGCCCGCTCTCCTGTTTGTTTCCTTCAGCTGACTGTATGTGAGTTTCTGCCTCCATTTGCATTTAGAGTGGCTTGTTGAGATCTGATCACTGCAGCATGTGTGTGCAGATGAATCTTAATGCCAGGTGTAGCATGACGCACGTCCAGCAGTCCAGTCCTGATCACGCCACGTGGGATGCATTTTAATTCCTAGAGTAAACAGGCTTGGAGACAGGAAACAAGAGTCTGCAGAGAGTGGGATCAGGAGGAAATCCCGCTTTCGATCTACAACAGCTTTGTGGGTTTTCTTGATATCTCATGTGAGGTAACCGTGATGAAAGTGCTCATGGTGACATTCCAGTGAGGATCGGGTATTTGACTGTGCTTCAGTTCACTTCAGTTTTGTGTGTAAAGTTTTGTTAAGTTCTGATTCTGTTGCTTCGTCCTTCTCTAAGGAGTTAGCTCATCACCTCAGAATCCTCATGTCCGTGGTTTAAACACAGACTTTTTGTCACATCTTGTTTTTCTGACATTTCGGGATCTTGCCTCATTTTGATTTTGTCAAGTTTAGATTCTAGTCTTCAAATTTAGAAGCATCTGCCTCGTCTGTCTCCTGATCTTTCACAAACCAAATTCACGAAACATGAAACTTTGACAGATATTTATGTCTGTTCAAATTATTACCCAGAGATCACTGGGACATTATTTAGTAAGCAATTATAGAATATTTAAAGATCTGGTTTCTTCTTGTAAACCTCCTCTGTACTGAGAACTTCCAATCACAAACTAGCACTAAAATAATTTCAACAGTAAAACATGGTGGTGGAAGGATAATGCTAAGGCTTGATTTGCTGTAAACATGTGGGACGTTGTGATGCTGAATGAAACAAAAAAGATTTAAAAGTAACCAAATTTACATGTCTACGTTTTTTGAGGTCCAGATCCCAGTAACCCGACAGGGGAGCTCCACTCACTTTAACAACATTTGAAAAATTAGCATTTGGGCGGGACAAAGGGAAGTGAAAGTGTTTTGTTATATCTTCCCATTTGTCCACCTGCTAACTAAATTTTGTAAAAATAAAAATAAATAAATAAATAGGAAAGAATCTAATAAAAAAAAGCAGATTTAAAGCCACACCTCACATCAAACACTCTTCTTTCAAGTCCAACCTTTATGCGTAATATCATGCAGGAAAACCCAACCGGCTCACAATCTGACAAGTCACTAAGGATTCAACTTCCAATAGGAACAAACCATAAAGATGAAGCTCTTGACAAGACTGAAAGATTGCTTCCATTTCAGATCATATCTTAAAATAAAAAGCATGACTTTCTAACCACGTAGGCTGTAGTTAGACTTGCAGTGAAGCAAAAGAAAAGTATCTGAAGTCACTGATTCTGCGAGTTGACCCACTTAAAAATAGGAAAAAGGTCTGTAATGTTGGTGGTCTGTTACTATAGTAACACAAAACTCTGTCATGGATTCAAATCCTGCAGTGCTCCAAAGGTTCCCCTACCTAAGCCAGCGCATGTCCAAGGTTCTCTGGAGTCCATCTGATGATCCAGAAAAGGACAGGTAGATTGATTGATTGACTTGATTTTATTTAAGTGTCATGCACTCATGTGCCCATCCCGCATGACACTGGAAGACAGAATACAGAAAATGGCCATCACAGAACTAAAATAACAATATACAATAATCCACCCAATCAGAGTCCAGCAGAATACAAAGTGTCCATTCATCCTCCACCACTTGCAACTTACAGACCTCACAGAAGTAGAATGTCATGTGGTCAGAGGAGACCAAAATGGAACTCTTTGGTATAAACTTTATTCTGTGTTTGGAGGGGGAATAATGCTGAGCAACATCCCAAGAACATTATACCCACTATGAAGCATGAGGGTGATAACATCATGCTTTATGGTTACTTTTTCTTCAAAGGGGATGACCGACAGATCAGTTTTAAGGAAAAATGTAAAGGATGATTGGATCTACACTGAATGTATGGTGAGATTTTGGACGAAAGCCTCCTCCTATCAGTGATAACATTTCGTATGTAACGTGGCTGGATCTTCATGCAAGACAATGATCCCAAACACATCACCTGGGCAAAAAAGAAGTGGCTTTGTAAAAGGCATTTCTTGATTCTGGAGTGGTTTAACCAGTATCTGGACCTCAATTCAACAGACAATCGGTGGAGGGAGTTAAAAAAGTCTGTATTGTCCACCAACAGCCCCAAAACATCCCAGCTCTTGAGAAGATCTGCAGCTGAAGCTGATATTTTAACAATGCTTTAGTGGAGCTAAATAAAAATGTAGACAGAAAGATGGAGTTGAGTTGTGAACAAAAGGTTCTCAGACATAAGGCTCCCATTAAGGGAGCTTTGTATCTCCCATTAGAACGGGGGGGGGGGGGGTACAATTAAAAAACAGTGGTGAATTCGACCCCATTGGTTCTTTCTCCAGGCTTAATATTGTAAGAGGCATGCAGGTATTTGCTCCGCTTTCTTTTTCCAGCAGAATGTCCTTTCATTTACTAACTTCTGAAGACTTTCAATACAGTTCATCTTGCTGCAAGGGCAACCAATCTGCTTACAGGCCATTTATTCCAGAGACTTTGAATGATCCCAGGTCTGATGTCACTTTTGCTTATAGCTTTTATCTGGCTTCATTTGGCACATCACTTTTCTGTGGTTAATTGTGCTTTAATGACTACAATGGCAAATATTTAATTTTTCAATTAATTAACTTTAAATCCACCTAAAGTGTAGTGTGCTAGACAGTCGTGGTCTACAGCAGGGGTCCCCAAACTTTTTCCAGCGTGGGCCACATGACGTTTCCATTCTCTGATCGGGGGCGAGGGTCAGTTTGAAACAGAAAAAGTGTGACGATTGCAGGGGTGCCTAAATGTAAACCGAAAGCCACCCATAACCAAATTTTAATAACCATATACCAATAATCCTCTCTAGGTTCTTCACCAAAAAAAAAGAATTATGATAATCAGCAACTATATAATAACACTCTTTATGAGATCAGTAAAAAACAAATAAACCTCTCTGGGTTCTTTCCATAAAAAGTCAGGAAATATATAGTAACAGTATTTTAGATTTTAGAAAATTAATAACCAAATAAATCTTTGTGGGTTGTTCACAGGAATAAATCTTCTGTTGTCCATGCACAAGCTTGGTAAATGTTCAACTTCAGTTGTAAAGCAGAATCTCTTGAATTACTCATATGAGCAGTCTCTTGAGCTCTTTGTGTTATTTCCTTATATTCCAGGTTTGGAGGTTTCAAGGAGGCTAACCTAGAAGACACCACTGTTTGCTCTCTCTGATCAACTTCCTACACTATAAAAAGAAAAAAGTTGATTCAACTTAAATGAATCACTTCAATTGATAACGCCTGATTGAATTAAGTTTACTCAACTTAAATTTTTACGTCTATCCAACTCAATATGTTGATCTATCTTAAATTATTTTGTTTATTCAACTCAAATTAACAAATTTATTTAACTTAATCTCATACATTTTTTCCTACTCAATACAATGTATTTCTGGCATTAGTTTTCATTTATTTAATTTTTTCACTATGATTCTACATATGTTAATATTTAGGCCAACAGGCCTCGTAATTTTCAAGACCTGAATGACCCAGCTATGATTTGCTCTACAGGGCAGGAGCTTAAATGTCGCGAGCTCTGTCTTTGATAATCTTTCCGCACAAGGGGGTAGGTCATCGTCCGCTCCCAGACCCAAACTCATGGTGCAGAAAGACATGAACATAACAGTTTAAATTACTAGTTAAAACAGAGTAAAACAGCTAGACAACAAAACACATGGACAAAAACTCCCACTTAACCTTTGTGCTATCCTATGGGGTCAAGATGACAATTGACGTGTTCTCCCTACCATGACAAAGGTGGATAAAGGTGGAAAGATTTCATGTAATCCATGAAAACCAGTGAAGATCACAAATTATTGAAGAAAAAAGTACAGTGCACTGTCTTGTGGGGTCTAGATGACCCAACTCCCAATGTTAAAGTGCCTAGGATAGCACAAGGGTTAAACCCCAATCTGCCCAGACAGGCAAAAAAAAATGGTATCCCACAAATTCCTTGTGCTGCCTTACGTTATGACGTCATGACGCATTGACAGTTTCACACCGAAGTTACACAAACTTAATTAAGTTGATTGAAAGTAAAATAACTATGTCAGACAACCACTTGTTATTTTTAAGTTGAATGAACTCAAAAAAAGGATTTATTTTCACCAAACTAAATAAGTTAGATCAATGTAAAAAAGGTTAATCTTTCCAAATACAGCCCAAATACTCTTTTTAGACTGTAGGTTAAATACCCTGCAATTAATGTTTCTCTTACCTATCCTTTTTGTCATTTTTCCGTTCTGATGGGGGGGCGGGGTCACGTTCAAGTTCTATGACAGGGCCAAAGTGAGGTTGCAGTAGCAGCATTTTTAGCTTGGCTCACATTTTAATTCAAATAAGCTTTGTTTATGAAGACTCTCATTCATCCAGGTTGATTCCATCATAGCAGTAGGTAGGGGTGTGATGATAACCGCATGAGGTCATCACCGGACCGTTGTTTTTTTTTTAAAGTTCTGCATATGGTACGTGATTGGAACTATAATAAAAACATTAAACACATTCATCTTTGCTTATAATTTACTTATTCTGCTAGTCCTGTGTTCAGACTTAAAGGGCTTCTGGGTTAAACCTTTTTTTACTGTTCTCCTTCACTCCCTGCGAGCGCTCTCACTCACTTACACACTCGCGCGGTTTCCGCAGCACATACACATCCTCAGTCTAAAACAGAAGTTTCCGTCTCTCTAGGAAATACGACAAATTTACTGCGTTCAAATTAATAATTTCCATCGTATTCATTTTCATTACAAGCTGCGTGCATTCTAGAGTGCGAGACGCGGCTGCCCGCTGGAGGATTTTGTGTTGCGGGGTGGGGGGGGTCACAAGAGTCCCGACACCGCGACTCATGCTGCTTCATCACAGTGGTGATGAAAAATCCCACACCATCACAGCTGTACTCCACAGCGGTTTAATAAAGAATCAGTCAGTGTTATTCTGGTGGAAACCCTTTATTACTGTTCTCCTTCACTCTGTAACACCAAAAATGAACGCGCACTGTTAGATTTCGATGAATATCACTAGATGTTTTGTTTAGGAACTATTTTGTGCAGCGCCAAGTTACGTGTCTGTATAAACAAAGGCGGAGCCTCATGTCTCGCGTTCTTCATGGGTGTCAGCAGTCTCGTTTATTACTGGGCAATACATAATATTCTGAGAAGATGTCTGTACCAGAAAGCACAGGTGAAGCCTCGCTTGCAGCTCGAGAGCAGTCCACTGCAGAAGAATCAACACGCACCCCCAACACACTTGTGCACGCTTCTTCCTGACATGCAGCGCGCTGACACACATAGTCATGCTAAAACACCTATATAGTTAGTTTATTAGTTAGATAGGTAGTACTTAGTTGTTACTGTTATTTGTTAATAAAGAATACTGCGTTG
Organism: Oryzias latipes; assembly: GCF_053564925.1. Taxonomy (NCBI): domain Eukaryota; kingdom Metazoa; phylum Chordata; class Actinopteri; order Beloniformes; family Adrianichthyidae; genus Oryzias; species Oryzias latipes. The sequence goes on from NW_027616337.1 coordinate 120,205, forward strand.
TAATTGTATTCATTTGCGACGTGGGGGATTTTGTGTTTTTTTGAGGGGGGGGTGTGATTAACCGCAACACAGTGCCCCCTGCTGGTTCATCACAGCGGTGATCAAAAATCCCACACCATCGCAGCTCTAGTAGTATGTTTAAAATTTGTCATCTGGGCTTCGTTTTTAAAGTTGACGACGTTTCACCTATTATCCAAAAGGCTGTGTCGATTCTGAAATGGCTGCTAAAAGAGCTGGTTTATATTTGCTCATGGGAAAGAAGTCAGACCTGAAACTGCATCTACAGCAATGTTCTGAAACCCAAACAAACCGAACCAGTTTCACCTGGGTCAAAGAGACGAGCAGGTTGGGGAGGGTAGCCACTGTCTCCCCAACTCCAGCTGACTCCCAACGACCCGAAACCAATGCAATCTATGGAACCAATACTATCCAGTTTCAGGTCTGACTCCTCCCCCATGAGCACATATAAACCAGCTCTTAAACAGTTATTTCAGAATTGACAAAACCTTTTGGATAAGAGGTGAAACGTCTTCAACTTTAAAAACCAAGTCCAGATGACAATCTTTAAACCTACTACTATAACCAAATAAGCTTTATTGATGTGAGGAAACAATACCAGGGATTCCGTTTTCCATGCTTCCATGAGTGTTGATCACGTGGTCAGCCTAAAAAAATAATTATAATGCAAAAAAAAAAAAAAGTGTCTCTCTCTGGTAATGTTCAGGGGGACGGGGGCAGCCCCCGGGCCGTAGTTTGGGGACGCTTGGTCTACAGGAAATAACTGCTTAGCCAGCTAGCTAATGTTTTGTTAGTCAACACTGATGTTTAAATTTGTTGTTTAAAATTAAAAATTGAACCACCAATCCAAACAATAATAAAGATTAACATTTAATCATCTATTATTGAGTTTTACTTTTTAACAAAAACACATCATGAAAATGTCCTTGTTTTTGATAAACATAGTATTGGTGCATTCATCAGACTCTGGTTGATTGTTATCACAATTCTTTATAAATGATTTGCCTGGAGGACCAGAAGAATTTCTCGCTCTGCCAGAAATGTGGTGGATTCTCATTTCAAACCAGCGGCAAACTTTCTCTGTTCCACTGTTAAAACCCAATAATCTGAATCATTCTTCTCCCTCTTTTAATCAACACACAGTGACACTAATAGCTGCAATTTCCGTTCATTTGATATGAGTACAACACCCAGATGACCCCGATAACATCTGGAAGACAGAACTGCAGACAAAACAAGCATTTCCTCTCAACACAAAACCAAGCCATCTACTTTCTGTCTCCTCAAACTATGAGAAAATCACGATCTCACCCTGAATTATTACCATTTTTAAAAAAAGGAGCACCTTTAAATCTAAGGAATAAAGCTATTGGTTATATTGTATTTTAATTCAACATCTCACCTGAACAGTCTTTCATCCTTTGCGTGCTCAGAAAATACTTGGGCAAAGATTTTAGAACATGTTGAAGAACATGACAAAGCTGAACTTTGTTTTTTTACCGGAGTCCAGGAGAGTTTTAAATTCTTGTGGTACTTTTCCAGTCAGGTTCTCACAGGTCGGTTCCACCTCAGCGAGCGCGTCAAGAGTATGAAGCCGAAATAATCTGTCAGAGGAAAAAGGCACTGGCCTGGTGTGATCTCTGTTTTGGGAAACAGCTTATTCAAAGCAATGTGGGGGTGGCTGCATTCTGCATTGCATAATAACAAATTTTCCTCAGGAGCGCATGGCGACAGATCCTTGGCAATGCGTGCTGGAAGCCGACTCCTGAACAACACAGAAGTACAGACGCTCCACAGGAACGGCCATCAAATCAGGTGGGTTCTGGCAAGTCAGAGGTTGTCTTTGAGGGGACAAGATGTAAAGCTGATTGAAGAAATCCCAGCACATTTGAAATAATAAAACATTACTGTTTCAGGAGAAATAGACTGCTCCCCCAGCACAATGTGGCATTTGTTCGCAGATGACTGCCGTCACTCTGCACATTGATTCCAGAGAAGTTTAGGGAAAAAAGGCTTCTTCACTTCAAAACCTTCAAATCAACAGCAGCTTTGTTGTGGGCTTCTTCTAGCCAGCTGATAGTGAAAAAGCTGTTTGCCTGGTGGACAGGAGTTGTGGGCACAGTGTGATGGAAAATCAGAGCGAAGCACGGACAACCAACCCCCGGCCTTCCCGGGCTCCCCGAGGACAGATGGGTTTCAGGGGAATACATACGGTTTTCCCATCCGAAAAATAAAAACAAAGAAAGTCATAATGCCAGATCAGACTGGCTCTGGGTTTGCACCTCCTTTTGATTCACACTCCTCAACTGCTGTGCTAATCGGGTCTTAAATCCTACTCAATGTTGCACCAGAATCTGAAGAATGTAGGCCAAAGTCGGTCCTGCCACAGAACAATCCCAACGGTTCACTCCAGTCAACAGGGAAAATATCAAAGGTCCAAGAAGCATTCATCAAAACCTGAGACAGCAGCTCCTCAGAAGGACTCTTCTTCACTAAGAGCTCAGTATTCCAATTCAAATGTACGACACTGATCCCAGGAGACACAAGACTGCAACCTTTGGTTCAATTTAGCTGGAAACTTCTCTAAAACACCCATAAGAAGAATTTTTACTCAGAATTATTGCTTGTCTTTAACAGTAAAACATGCTAATAAATGGAGTGCTCTACAATGTCTGCCTGACTTTGGAGACAGAGAAGAACTGGACTCATTTACTGAAGATCGGAAGTAGAATAGCAGATGTTTCAGACATTTAAAAGTGAAATAATGCCAGATGCTGCACGACTGCACGTGTCGTCACTATTGAGAGAAATCCAATGGAGTAACTTTAGGAAGAGGCAACGCTGCACTGCTGAGGTTTGAGGGAAACAGCTGATGGCAGAGCTGTCAAGCATGACAGCTTCTCAGCATCTATTCTGCAGTTTGGGTTTTAATGTAAGCATAAGCATAAGAGGAGAAGACTGTCCTCAAAAAGAGCTGCAATCCTTTTTCACATAAATTAAGTCTGATCATCCCCTCGCTGCCTTTCTTTTCACCCAAATTGATCAGGAATAAACTCTGAATATCTCTTATTATATTTGCTTCATCAAAGAAGAAGCATCTTCATCAGTCTTCTAGTTTTATTAAGTTATATAGTTTTATTAAGTGTTATTTCTGCTACATGCTGAGGATTTAGGATGACCTTCAAACTCAATGTCTTTATGTTTGAGCTGTTTTTATAAAAAGAAAATACTATCTTATCTGATGGTCATTGGGTATGAAAAAATTAATTCTTCATCCCTGGACAGATGGATGGAGGGATGGATGGATGGATGGATCCACCACACAGATTCATCCCACCACCCTGTTAGTTGTGCTGTCATTACATCAATGTACCAGGTGCAGATATGAGAAACTGAGGTTGTAAATGTGAAGCCCACTTTGAGCTGTTTTGTAACATCGCATTTAGCAAAAGTCACATGAACATAAAAGTAAAACACCTCATTTTATGCACAGTGGTGAAAGTAGGGGCTCGTCTTACAAGCATATTACATAAGATGTTGCGTTTAGCCTTCTGTATGAAAGCTTTATAGTCAAGTGTGACCATATCCACTGTCAGACAACTGAAACTGCATAATTTGATTGTAAAATAGGTCATGTGACAGGACAGTGATGACATCTTCAGGTTTTGGCTTCCTAGTGACATCAACAGTAATGCTGAGCCCTGGTTCAACACAAACTGGAAGACAACCTGCCCTCAAAAAGACAGAGTCAAGCTTCAAACATTTGGGAATTCTCTGGAAACAAACATCATGTGGAGATCTCCACCTAAACCTGAGGTGGTTCATGACACCAGCACAGCTGCTGCCTGCATCCCACACAATAGCATCTTGTAGGAAGCCAAACAGAACAAAGCACTGCGACCTGAAAATGTCTGATCGTTGCTATTTTAGTTCTGTCTGAAATGTAAAGGTGTTTGTTTCACTTGTCTTTGTCTCTTCTCTGTCTCCCAGTGTTTTTCCACAAGATGGCGTCTTTGTTCGAAAGGACAGTCAGAGGTGGGCCGCTGAGTGAAGGAGGGTTATGTGGCACAAGAATCCAAATAATGACGAAAAAAGGAGAATGTGCAGTCACACTATTACTTGAAAATATCTGTCAGGGTTGTTTCTGAAGGCAAATAAATTAACACTGAAAAATGAACTGGAAAAATTAATAAGGCACGAATTTTGCCTGAAGGTTTTGTTAGTTTTACACACGACACAGAACACCTTATGAGTCCTGTCAAATAGGGATTACAAGAGTGTTGTCAATCAGCACCAGCTTTTATCTTTCCTTAGAAACCAAACACAAAAACAATTATCTTGGGGTTTTCTTGTTGCTGCTTCTTGAACCAACTTTTTTTTTTTCCAAATTCTTGCCATGGTTGAGCCTATTCTTTGCGTTTTCTGCTTTTTTTCATGCAGGTTTTGGTTGCGAGTTGATGTATGTTTGAGCAGAGCTACGTGGTGCCAGCTTTTATGCCCACATGCTCTCATGTCTCATTCAATATTTTTTTGTAGTTCGTATCATGGCATAGCATTTGTAGGGGGCTTGTCCGGGATGGATTTACATGCCTCTTAATGATATTTTTGTAATTTTTTGCATTTGTGTCATATGTTGACAAATGGATTTTCTGCCCATTTCTAGCTACTCACTTAAACACTTGGTCAATAAACTCTTACAGCATCCTTTGGATTGTGAATAGCAAAAATAGAGCCTAAAGGGGGTCAGGTACATTGACTGGGATGTCCAGTTTAGTTTAGTCAGTTTGTTAGTTCAATTTAGTATTTCCCTATTGATTTCTGTGTAATCATGAACCTTTTGATTTTATGTTTTACTCTTTCAATTACCTATATGAAGCCCATCAAGATGACTGTTGTTGTTGTGAATTTGGCTGCACCATACTGTCCTTTATAACATGGTCCAGGTAAGTACTCGTTTCTGATTGGCTGCTGGGTGTGCTTTAAAAAGTGATAATGCAGAGTGATAACCGCACACCAAACAGAAATGTTCTGGTCACATAGCTTAAATGTTCTGTATCACTGCGCTGGCTTCTTTAAAACAAACTTTAGCTTTATAATCTGGACAAAAACAAGCAGTAAGAGGTGAACTTTCTCTCTGAACTGATGCTTTATTCAACCCGTCGTGACAATAAGCATAGATATTGCTTTCCTTTGCAACTGGAGTAGAGATCAGGGGACAAAGCGGCGGAGCACGCTGTCACTAAAACGTCTGTTGCACCACGCCACAAATAGTCCGTTTCTTGTGAAAAAAATTGATCAAACTAGGCCTGCACAATATACCGCAAATTACCCAGCTCTGCAATATGCATATCGCGAAAGACGGTGAATATCGCAATAAATCGTAAACCCAAAATGTGTTAAAACAATCTTATAGCAGCTTGAAGCATTTAACGCATCAAATAAATCCCTTTATGCTTTGACCAATCAGATGGTTGCCTACCCATTGTTTACCAATCAGATGAAGGCCTATTATGTTAGACGATTGTCACCTATGTCGATGAGGGTCATTTGGAGTATAATTTTTAAACTGTTGCAATGAAATGGGAATTATGTTTTTGGTTATTTTTCTATTTGTTTATATACCGCAAATTATATCGTTATCGCCATATTGATCACTTATATCGCATATCGCAAGTTTTCCTCATATCGTGCAGCCCTAGATCAAACCAAAAAAATAACAGGAATAAAGTACTAAAAATGGTAGAATATTTATTTCATTTGTAAGTGACCATGGTATAAGCGGGTTAATGGCCTTCAAATTGTGCATTATCACCATAACACGCTTTGCAGAAGCAACCGTCCTCTGCGGACGGTTCAGGCTTCCACGTCGTGCGTTAATTTCTGATAATACACACTTCGTCGGCCATTAACCCTTACGTATAGAATAGTTAGGAAAAGGTCATGTGTCCATGATTTTTGCAGAAAGAATTGTTTAGAAAGGTTAAGAAAGTGTAAAAGTAATGTTTTAATTGCTGTAAAAACAAGAAAGCTGCATGCTTCCATCTTTTCTTTAAATATATTTTTGGTGTAAAGATTGAAGTGCTACTTCCCAAAGAAATTTGATTCTAAACAGGAGAAAATCTCCTCGTGCACTCCACTTAAACAGCAAGCATATTATTGCACACAGCCATTGAATCAAGGTAATTAGTTCTGATAAAGTGAGCTGCTGGATGGTGAAGTCCTGCTGAGTCCAAAGGGGTGTCCCTCATCAGAAAACATTAAGTGCTCTTACCAACACTGCACCATTTAATGCAAGCGCTTGTAGCACCAAAGGTTACTGGGAAAAAGCTATATCTGCTTTTAGATGGTATGCTTCATCCAAACCAGTAAAAAAGAATGAAACCACTCAAAGGGGAAAAACGCTGAAATCCTGTCAGCTATTCAACAATTTGCAGAAAAGGGAGTTCACTTTGACACAAAGTGCAGTGCACAGCGGCTGCTGAATCTGAATTAAGCATAGATTGGCCTATATTGCAGCAGCAAGAAAACTAGTTCAAGAGGTACCAGACCTCAAACAGGCTCTGTCACACAGGAGACCCTGCTCTAAAACAAGTATCTGCTCAGGGGATTTTTGTAAAGGAACACCAATATCTTTAAATGATTAGCCAATTAAATATATGCACACACTTGAGTTGCTGAGATGGAGCGACAGAAACGCTCTTGTAACCCCGTAGGAGTGCTCCTGCAAGAGTACAACCCCCCCTCACAAAGCCGGTGAGTGATTGAGTAACTCTGACTTTCAGGAATATCACACATAACTTCACGTTAGGAAAGCAGCCAAATTCTTGTTTTTGCTTCAGCTGCTTGGTTAGGTCCCAAATGGCACAGAGTGACCCAGTCATTAACCGGTAAACCTGCAGCTTGAAAAACAGCTCCTGCATGACAGTAATGATTGGGGTTTCGGGGCAGAAAGCAATTAAAGCTGGGGCCAGAAGTTTCCAGAAGCATGTCTGTGTGCATTAAAGACTTCAGCATGAATCTGACTGTAACCCCTGACCTGTAAGACCTGCACTAAACCGGCTTCCAGTACATCAGTCACACAAAATGAAGCCTAATGAGATCATTTTCACTTCTATACGGTTTCACTTGTTTGTTACAGGAAATGGATTTTAGCTGTGAAAATATCTGAAACATCTCCGCCGTGTGTGAACAAACGACTTTGCTTTGGAAGCCGTACAGTACTCCTGTGATTTTCCTTGACCTCCGTTTCCTCCAGACAACTATGCAGCTCTGCAAGTGGCATCAAATTAATTAACAATGACTTACAATACAAAGCACTTTGAACTGCAAGTTCACAGAGACCACAGAGCCAGATAGACTGGAAACTTTAACTCCAGTGCCCATTTTACAACAATGGCTTATGACTTCCATGGAGGGGCTGTAGGCAAATTCCCTCTGGTGCGCGGCCAGGAGCGGGAACGCTCAGCCGCTAAACACCCGAGCTGAGCCAAGAGTGCATGATGACTCCAGCACGGCAAAGTATGACAGGAACACGCTGCAGACTCATTTGGGTGGGTGCAAACCAAAATTACAACAGTGATTAACCTCTTCGACAGGGGACCTTGTAAAGAAGCAGGAGTTATCTGTAAGAAGGAATCTGCCAAGAAAATGTGCATCATAGCTGCTCATCCAGTTTCGGACATGTTTCCTTAGAACATTTAAGAGGCTTCAACATCCCGCAAACTTTTATCTTCAAGGAACTAAGTGTCTCACAGAACTGGAGACATGCTCAGTCCACAGGCTCATGTGTTCATAATTCTATCAACACTCAACCATACCTCAGTTTCATTTAGTCTGTTCAAGAAAACATGTGAAAGCAGAGTCAGCCACAAACTAATCACTCTAGAGCAGAAGCAAAAGCATCGATCTCTCAGCCTTTGCTGCCTCAGACCTAACCGACATCGTAAGCCAACAAATAAACAAGCAGGCACTGGTAAAGGGTACGGAACCGACTGTTTCATCAGCGTCAGGGTTATCATGCCATAAATGTTGGAACTAAACTCATTTCTGCTGGGTATATTAGGTAGGATTCACTCCAATGAAAACTGTGTTTTGAGTGTTTTTGGCATGTTCCTGTAGCATTTTTCTCATGATAGAAGACATCTTTAACAAAAATTAAGATTAAATTTGCATCTCTGATTATTTCTTTAATCAAATTGTTGAGAATCAGGACAAGAAAAAAAATCCTGTTGGAAAAGGCTTGTAGCTGTGATGTAGGTGCTACAGAAGCCAGGCTATAAGCTTCCTGCTCCGCTCCATTCTGATACATCCACTTGTAAACAAGTAGATCCATGTATGTCTTGTTTTGCTCATCTGAACTGGTATCTGGCTCAAAACTGTATGGATAACTTAAATATTGCTCACCATTTTCCTTTCACCAGTAATGTCAGGTTGGGTTTGTGAGGGGCTGTAAGATAGCGGGAGAAAGTGTAAACAAAGGGATGATGGGAAATGAGAGAAGGCAATTTTTCCATACTGTAAGGCCTTTTCTACAAGCACAAAAGTCATTTCTCAATCATTTAGTGGTGGACGGTAAGCCAATAAAAAGAGAGCACACTGCCTCCTGCTGTATGGGAGGAACCAATTCGCTTAAACACTAAACCCTGATCCTAAAAACTGGGAGTCTAAGTTCATGAATGATCCCAAAGGAATTTCTGACAACACTAAATGACACTTTGTTTCACCAGAGAGTAACTATAAAGAAAACTTTGGACCAACTTTTTTCATAAAAAAAAAAAACTTTTTTTTTTATGAAGGTGGTTGTTTAATACGTTTGTACATATAGGTAATCTGCTGGGGTCTTAAGGGTTTGTATCATACTGTGGGTGTTATTTCACTTTTGTCTCTGTTGTGCATTTGCTTTTGCTGTAGAGAATCCTTGAAGGTAAACAGCTGAAGTGTGAACTCAAACCTCCGATTAAAAATTGATTCTTCATAAGAACTTCAGTCTAAGTAGTATTTTTTATGATTGTATTTTTCCAAATCATTTAATTTCTGCCACAGCAAAATCAACTTCATTTAATTCCAAAAGATGATTTATGAATGACATTTGTGTTTCAAATGTTTATATGAGCTCAGTCATCATTTCTTTAAACTAAACCTGGATATAAAAATTAGCTAATTATTTATGACAACATAAATGGGGTTTTGTTTTCTAAATTACACTAAATTTACAAAATAAGAAAACAGATTATAGTCCAAGTAATGACTTAACAATATATTTACATGCTGGTGGTCACAGGAGAAGCCTCACAGATAAGGGGATCTCTGTTTTTAAGGATCTGCATGCTTGCCTGTAGTGAGTCTGGTGTGGACGAATATATTCATTTCAGCAGGACTTTGCATTTGTTAAATGATGTCCACCCATGTCAATTAGCATTGCATTTGAAAACAACATCTATGGATCTGTAAAAAACCATCGCCTGTGCAGAATAATTCTCTGCTTCTTGTTTTGCACTCTTTACACAGCACATTAACAGTTTTTCTCAGTCGCTTTGCTGCATTTCTCACAAAAGTATTAAAGTTTGCGCCACTGCTCAGGCGTTTCTTAAAACAATTAGTGCAAACTGCAAACCAAGGTAGTCAGTCTCTTTCTCAAAATGGAAGGTCAATCGACCAAAAACAAGTCAATCGCTTAAAATGAGTACTTCATTCTTTAATAGCGAGTCCTTTTATCAAAATAGATAATTTCATCTTTAAAAGCAAGTTTTTATGTCAGTAAAAAGTGTCAGTGTCGTCAAAATGACAAGTTATGACTCCAATCAAGTCAAATGGTTTGAACGTGTGCTCATTGGAACAGATTTCTCTGGAAGTGCTTCCAAATGTCACGTAAAGTGAAGACAGCCACGTACGACATTTTAAAAATTAGAAATCAATAAAAATAAAGACACTGAATATCCACTTTAGCTGCAGAGTCTGTTCCGCCTCTTCTAGATTGTATTGTAAGTACAAACAAATGTAAACGTGCTACATTTTTACAGTGCTGTAATATAATATTATTTTCTTTACTATTACACTGCAGCACACTATGCCACAAAATCTGATCTATAGTTGTAGTAAACTGGAAGTCTATGTGCAAAAGGGGACAGAATCTCTTTTATGCCCATGATAGAGCAGAGCAAATCAGTTTGTGCTGACATATCTTACAGTTTGATCACCTAGTCTCTCAATGAAATGTCTTAATAATTGAACTGATGGTTCTCCCAACATTTCACTGCAGTCTTTGACCAGCCATCACGCCACAGCCATTGTGAGGTCATCATCTACCACACGGTCCACAAGTGTTTCCCTGTCTATATGGTTGACCCCTTCTTCCACCCATCCTTACCCCTCTTACGTGAAGCTGACCGTCCATGTTTTGCAGTTAGATACGTTATGCACTTCATAACAATCCTGTCACTTGGTTACGATACACATACTTGTAAAGTCTAATTTCATGAGAGTGACTGAGATGGGCAGCAGTGGCTCGGGTGGTTGAGCAGGTCGTCCAATGATCAAAGGGTCGGCAGTTCGATCCCCGCTCCCCCCAGCCAACCATTGTTGTGTCCACCTCCCTGCCTGCAGTGTTGCTCCACTGGTGTGTGTGAATGTGTATGACAGCAGCTGTGGCGACCATCACCAAGCATGAATGAGGAGTCAGTGAATAATAGACATATATTGTAGGTGCTTCAAACGTCTGGAAAAGCGCAGATAAATCCAATCCATTATTATTAATAGCTCACAGCTCCTTTTCATCAGTGTGAGGTTCACCTTTGAAAGGTTATTTATGGACATTTTCATGGAAACTCAATAAAAAGGGTTTAAAATTAATTTACAAAATGTCTGACATGTTCAACAGGTTTGTGTGTAATCACACAAGCAATGGAATGAAGATGATTTTCTTTTGTAGAAACAATGATTATTCAGCCTGTGCTAGTATGGTTAATATTGAGAGACATGATAAAAACAAATTAATAATGATCAAAAGCAAGTCTAAAGTGATCGTTTTGCAGAGATTTGTTCTCAATCAACTGCTATGTTTCCAAAAACAGATGCTATGGGACAAACTGAACAGGAAACTACCACTAAATGTTGTGGAGGTTGCACTAACTGTTGAGCAAAGTTTAAGTTGTGAGAAATGCACCAAGGCAACTGAAGAAAAACTGTAACACAAATAAGTGTGTTGAAAAATATTCTACACTTCCTAAGTCACAGTTGGAAATGAAGATTCTTTTTCTGGTGTTTCTTATGATGGTAGGTGACAGAAAGAAGTGTCCTTTGTTTTTGCAATTATCATCAATAGTTTGCAATCTGGTTGACTAGTGAGAGACTGCACTCGTATTGGCTGCTTGACAGGGGAACGGTTCAGAATGGTCGATGAGTTAAGAAGAATATTGGTGTCAAAGTTTGTGACTGTAAATGTGTGTGTTTGTGTTTGTGCTGTTATAAACGTCTGACGGACATAAATAGGTTTTTACCAAACCATTATTCTGCAATTGATTTTTTAAAACAGATTTATAAACATTGTTTATGTAAAACTTGTTTTCATTTGTGGACCTCGGTATACACCTGTAAACTAGAAATGACTATAACTGGCCCCCCTATCCCCAAACAGTCCCTTATGTAATGCTAATTTGGCCCTGAGAGTTAATCTCTGGTAACAGAGCTGATAGATTTGCTGCATGTTTATCCACTTCTAATGAGCACAAAAGGCAGCAGGCGCTCACATCCGCGCTTGCACACATACAGGTGTGCGTTCAGGTGTGCCTACTTCAGAGAAGGCCAAAGATTGTCCAAAATAGTGGTTTCTCTAGCGGCCTAGAGAAATGTGCAGATGGGAGTCCGCTTCCAGTTTGGTATTCATTGTCCACACCACTGCATTCCAGCAGAGGTGGACCAAAGCAGCTTCTCAAGCCAGATTCCCCCACCTGATAAGGTGAGCGGGACTGCTGCACCGTTCCCACAAGTGTGTGGGGTGAGGTGAGGTGGGGTGGGGGGTGGAAAACAGAAGGAGAGAGGCAGAACATTAACACAGGACGCAGCGATGGGGAAGGATAAATAAATAAGCCTTTACACTCCCTCTGTACAGGAACGACTGAGAGACGTTCCTCCAAAGCAGGTTTTGTCTGCAGGTGAGCGCACAGCTGGATATGCAGACGCAGCAGCTGCGTCTGCATATCCAGCTGTGCGCTGGATGGTGCGCAGGTTGCTGTATGAGTCACCTGTGACAGGTGCCTCCGCCAGCTGCAGGCTGACAGCGGAGGAGTAAACTCGCCTCACCTTTCTTGAACTCCTCCAGCATGGTGTCCAGCTTGGTGTCGTTAAAGACAAAATGCAGAGGATGGCTGTAAAACTTGGTGATGGTTTTGAGCGGCGTGCAATCGTCGGGGTCCACAAAGGCCAGGTCCTTGACGAGGAGCAGGTCCACGATGTTGGACTTCTCGCCCTCGAAAACGGGGATGCGCGTGTAGCCGCTCTTCATGATCTCGGACATGGTGTTAAAGTCCAGGGTGGTGTCCCCGGGGATCATGAAGCAATCTCTCAGCGGGGTCATCACGTCCTCCACCGTCTTAGTCCTGAGCTCCAGCGCGCCCTGGATGATGTTCAGCTCCTCCTTCACCAAGTCGTTGTAGGGGTCCGTGACGCGCAGCATCTCCAGGAGTTTCTCCCGGTTGTACACGGTTCCGATCTCCTGTCCGAGCAGGTAGTCCAGCAGCTTGCTCACCGGGTAGGAGGCGGGAAAGGTGAGCAGCATGAAGAACTTGGTGAGGAAGATGGTGTTGGCACCCACAGCCAGGCCGTGTCTGGAGCAGATGGCCTGGGGCACGATCTCCCCGAAAATGACGATGCCGATGGTGGACATGACCACCGCGATGAGGCCGGAGCCGGCGATGTCGTCCAGCAGGATGGTCAGCGTGGTGTTCACCAGCACGTTCCCCAGCAGGAGCGAGCACAGCAGGTAGTTGCCCTGGCTCCGGACCGGCTCGATCTTTTTGGCGTAGTTCTTCTCCCTCTCTGTGCCGCAGTTCTGGACGATCTGGAGCTCCATGGGGTCCAGAGCCATGAGCCCCAGGTTCAAGCCGCTGAACATGCCGGACAGACACAGCAGCATGGAGATGAAGATGACCTGGAGCCAGAAGGGCAACAGGAACTTCTTCTCCTCCACCACGATTACTTTGGTGTCCTCCCCATCGTGGTAGATCCAGGTGTTCTCGGTCCACGGGTCGTGCGTCCCCGCCGCGGCACTCGCGGAGGTGGCGATGCAAAGGTAGTAGGCTTTACTCCTCTCGGTCTTCCGCAGAGGTTTCACGTCGATCTCCAAAATTCCGGAGGTCTTTCGGTTCAGGATGATGTTGGGGAGGATGATGATATCCGAAGTCCTGATCCCGCAGGGATGCGCGCCGGACCAGTCATCCGAGTCCAGCTCATCCCCGGAGGAGCTGTCGTAGGCGCGCGCCGCGCGGCTGCGCTCGTGCTCCGTGAAGGCGATCTTGGACCAGGTCTCGTTGTTGATGTTCTGCCCGTACACCCGCAGGCGGACGCGGGAGCGCTCGCTCACCCGGAGGAAGCCCTTGTCCATGAAGGAAATGTCGTCCGTGTCTTCCAGCCGCAGCCCGATTATGACGGTCTCCTCGGAGCCCTCCGCGCCGCTCGTCGGGGTGCCGCAGCAGCCCGTGACAGTCAAGAGAATCATCGCCAGAGCTCGAACCCGGTTCAGTGACGCCATGTTTGCGGCGGTTTCTGCCTGGGATGACGGATCTGCCATATCGATCAGCAGTAGAAGTCGACCTCCTGAATGAGAGGCGCTGTGGATCAGAGTCCGTCCGAGTCCGCCTTCATCTCCGCGCACGGCGGCCGGGACTGGTGCATCGGGACCCGCTCGTTCCCACGACGTGTCCGACACTGAGCTCAGACTTTGGGGCCACTCACGCCTCGCCTGATGTCCCCGAGACAGGCGACGGCGGCGACCAATCAGGGGGCGCAGACGGCCAGGGGGTGGGGCCTGCGCAGCTTCCTTGGCGAATGAAATTCCCAAACAAGTGCACCTCATGTGAAGAAGCCTGGCTGAGTGAGGAGATGACAGACACTTTCACGCTCCGTGACCGCGTGGAGTGACAGAGCTGCGCGCAAACGGTCCTCCAAAAAGCCACAACTGTTCGATTCCTCACAGCAAATGAGCAGATTTGACCGGGCAAAAAGATGCGAGGCAGTTTCTTTTCAGGAACATCATCCTTTAAACTTCAGGGATTCCCTAAATATTTACTCTCAAGTCTGCATTCTTTAAATCTACATTTGTGTCCGTTGATCATAGAGTCAAACATTTGTTTGGCTGCTGGACAGGGGGTAGGGGTGGGGGGTGAAAGTCCTGATTAGATGCAAACTTTTCCAACCTCTGACAAAAAACGTTTTACCCTCCGCTGGTTGATAGATGGAATAAAACCAAAACATTCTATGTTTGAATATTTTTATAGCTACAGACTCACGACGCAGAACATTAGAACTCTATAAAGATGATTTGTGTGCAAAACTTAAATGAAAAAAGGTCAAAAAGACAAGTTTTGATGTGACAATAAGAGCTTTAATGAACTGGCATACATTATTGTCTTTAAGGACATTTCTGAATGAACATGTGATCATTAACCTTTCTATACTGCTTATTAATGTTTTAACTCATTCTTTGGGTTTCCATTTAAAATTATTTCTCATTTTGAAAGATTAGAACTAAAAATAAACCAGTTTCTTCCTTTCTCCTTACAGATTTATAGACTGGAGCACAAAAAAAAGGAAAAAGAAAGTCACAGGCAGGACACCGCTTCTGAAAAGGTCCTGTATGCTGACGGAGCGGTGCAGCATTGTTCTTCCCAGCATCACTTGCAGCAGTCAGCAGGTCGAGTGCTGCAGCACCCCCCTCCTGTGGCCGAGACGAGGCCCTGCTCGCCGGACTTGAGGGCCAGCTCGAAGGGATCCGCGGCGTTCGCCTGCATCAATAATTCAGCGTTAGGAGCTGAGAGCAGAGATGTTATCTGGCTTCGTGCAGCAAAGTTGAGTGCCATCAGAAATCAAAGCACCGCCCACCATGCTTGACAGCGCAGGATTGTTTTCAGTACTTGTAGCTGCAGTTTTACAGGAACGAATAAAGGTGGTCCTATCAGCTAAGACCCGTGTGGGGGTTATGCAGACTTTCTCCTCCTTGATTCCTTCAGGAGGTGGGCGTGGTGGTTGGGGGATGGGTGTCAAAGGTAAATAGTAAACTGACTGTAATGAATCACTTCTAAAGTACTTTCCACGCATAAACGCTTCAGCAGAAGCTAAAAGAAGTGGTTATCTATGAGTACGAGAGCTTTGTAAAACAGTCCAGCAATATTGACAAATGTGTACATGTGCCTGTGGACGTCTGACACCAGGAGCTGATAAGATGTCACTGCAAGAGAAGAGAACATTCCTTGCTGCTCAAGGTTCCCAGCATGACTCCAGTCCGATTATGTCTGCAAGCAGCTGCTCAACCCTCCGAGTGTGTGTGTTGCTGTGTGTGAGGCACAGAGCGTGCAGCGCGTGTGCGGCCGTGGGTGTGTCACGCTCTTCCAGCTGGTATCGGAAACACACTCATCTCCACTGTGACAAAGGCGCACAGCAGAATACTTCATTCCTCAGACTGTCTGGGAAACACTGACCTCAGCTGGGACGCTGCGGGGCTCACAGGAGCCCCCTGGTGGCTGGAAAGTGAAGTCGTCTGCAAACCTGGAATGTTTCAGGATGCTGGCCAGCTCCAGGTCCACCTCCACTGGCTCATTGGCCTGCAGATATTACCACCATGTTAAAACATTTGCGTACACAAAACCTGGTTTCTGCAGGACTGACACACAGACCTTAAAGGTGTAGCAACAGTCAAAGTGGAGGACAGTCTCTGACCCTGGAATCCCTCCGTTGTACATCACCCGACAGGCCTTGGACTGACCCCTGGGGAGCTTGAACAGGCGGTATGTGGCAGAGACAAATCTGAAATCACCTGTGTGACAGAAGCAGATAGGAGAATCAGACCTGATGCTGGTGAGCAGCATTGATGTCTGAGGAAACGTCCTGGATGATCAAAACACTTAAGTGGATCGATGAGAACAAATGATGAAACTAAAGCTGCTGCGTGAGAACATTCCTTCCTGTTCAGGGTTCCCAGCACAGGAGGGTGGGGCTTTGATTTCTGATGGTTTTCTGCAGACTAACAATCATCACAGCTTTGAATGAGGAGTGTGTACAGTGTGCCTCTTCTGGAATCAAAGGAGGCGGTCCTGGAAACTAGTTCCTCACCATTGACCCCCAGCCTCTCCAGGATCCTAAAACAAAAGTCAGTTTGGAGGAAGATGAACCAAACAAACGGCTGAAATAATATGACACCAAATATTTCACATATTGGAATAAAGCTGTGAAAGAAAAAGCCTGGAGCAAGATTCATGAGATTTGCACCGCTTCAACATGTCACACTAAAGGCCCGTACACACCGGGACGAATATTCGCCAGGCGTTATTCGCCAGCGTTTTTCGCTACGTTTTTTGTGTTCACACCCAGGCGATTTTCGCTGACGATGAGCCGAGCGAACATGCAATTTCATTCCCTGACATTAGATGGCGCTTAATGTAAACAGAAATACTCCTGTACACAAGGTGGCGCTGCGCATTTTTACGCTTCTTAAAGTCGCTTTTTACTCAGAAGAAGAGAGCAAGTATTTACGCGCTTGTCAGAATCATACAAAGAAAACATGAATATTTCAAGCATCAGTAGCTCCAACTGGTGCTTGGTTCGGGGATATTTTAGAATGTCCGTCATTATTTCTTCACGGCAGTGTAGACGCTACTTGGCGTCTATCTTCTTCGCTGGTATGTGTGCTCAGCAAGGCAGTTTCGTGTTTGAGCGCCCCCAAGTTGTGTTTTACTGTAACGTCAGAAGCTCCAGACACGTGTGCAAAAGTGCCATTCTCATTGGTCGAATAGATTTCGACGCGACGCATAGAAAAAAAAAAACGAACCCGAGGCGTTTTTTTTTTTTTGACGCTTTGACGCGTGGCGTTTTTTCGCGTCGGTGTGCACACTCTCATTGGTGCCCTTTGTTTAGTCACGCGGCGTTAAACGTCGGCGAAAATCGCCGGCGAAATTCGTCCCGGTGTGAACGGGCCTTAAGCCTATTCTAACTGAGTACATGGGTTAGTATCGGGATGCGACAGTCCAGTGTGAACACCATATTCTAAGAGAGTGTTAAAAGACCGGTGTTCAACGCGTTTGTGACACAGTAGTGTTGTCTACTTGTCAACTGTGTCAAAATTCATCACTTTTAGACATAACATAATACAAGAACAAGATACACCACAGGTATATATTTGTTTATTGCTTTTTTTATTTCATTCCCTCCCTCTTGTTCCTGGTGCCCAGAGTACAAAATGATGCCGAAGGACTTCCCTTCCTGTTTGAGGGTTCTCTACAGACGGGTATTTTTCCTGCTGCCTTTAAAACGGCAGTGGTGAAACCGTTACTCACGAAAACTACTTTAGACCCTTCAGTTTTTAATAACTACAGACCTGTGTCCAACTTGCCATTTTTAAGTAAGGTTTTAGAAAAACTTGTTTTTATTCAGCTGAATGAGTTTCTCTCTCAAAACAACATTTTTGAGATAAACCAGTCTGGTTTTAGAACGAACCACAGCACAGAGACAGCCTTGTTAAAAATCGTTAATGATGTCAGATGTGCCTTGGATTCAGGTCAGATCTCAGTACTAGTTCTACTAGATCTAAGCGCAGCTTTTGATACTGTTGTTTACCTGATCCTTGTAAACAGACTTAAAAGTCTTGGCCTTTCAGAGACTGTTCTCAAGTGATTCGAATCGTATCTCATGGAGAGATACTTTATGGTAAGCATGGACACACACTTTTCTGGGGTCCATGGAATTAATTGTGGAGTGCCTCAAGGTTCCATCCTTGGCCCCTTGCTTTTTAACATTTACATGCTTCCTCTGGGGAATGTCATCAGAAGCCACAACATCAGTTTTCATAGCTATGCTGATGATACCCAGCTGTACATAGCTATGTCTCCTGATGACACAAGACCAATAGAAGCACTTTTTTTAACTGTATTTTAGATGTGAAATTATGGATGGCAAATAATTTTCTGCAGCTCAACCAGGACAAAACGGAAATTTTAGTTATTGGTCCTGAAGCCAAGAGAGAGAAACAGTCTCTGAAGCTACAGGAACTTTCTATAGGTCATTCAGAAACAATCAGAAACCTGGGTGTTATTTTTGACTCTAAGCTAACTTTTATCCCACATATAAAACAGGTGGTTAAGACTGGTTTTTATCATCTCAAAAATCTGGCTAGGGTCCGCCCACTACTCTCTCTTGCGAATATGGAGATGCTAATGCATGCTTTTATCATGAGTAAAGTTGATTATTGTAACACCCTGCTTGCCGGTCTTCCAAAAACCAACATTAAGAACCTTCAGCTTCTCCAGAACTCTGCTGCACGAGTTCTTACAAAGACCAGGAGGCGAGCTCACATCACCCCAATTTTAAAATCCCTGCATTGGCTCCCCATATGCTTTAGGATTGATTTTAAAATACTCTTACTCGTTTTTAAATGTCTTAACGGTCTTGCGCCTTCTTATCTATCAGATCTTTTAGTAAAGTATGAACCCTCACGGACCCTGAGATCCTCTGGCACTGGTCTGTTGACCATTCCAGCTGTAAAAACTAAAACCTATGGAGAGGCTGCATTTCAGCACTATGGTCCCCGTTTATGGAACAGTCTGCCAGAGGACCTGAGAGCCGCAGAGAGCGTTAATGCTTTTAAGAAAAGGCTCAAGACCTATCTTTTTTACCTGGCTTTTAGCTAATGCTTTACTGCTTTTATTTATTTATTCAGTTATTTATTTATATGTACTTTTTATTTTTATTTTATTTATTTATTCAGCCATTTTATCTTGTTTTATGAACTTGAACCTGATTTTTAACGCGTTATTTTAATTAACCTTATTTTAATGTTTTATTGTTTTTATCAATATGTTTACTTTTTTATTCTCATTTTTATTTATTTGTATTTCCAGTGCTTCCTCAGCTGGAACCTCTCCCTCTGGGTCGGCTGCTGTTCAGCCACTGCGGCTCTAGATGGGGACCTGCATCACCGCTTAGCTGTGGTGGAGCGGTCCCCGCCTGTGATGCTGCATTTGGCTGTCTATGCGACTGTTCACGGAGGGGGAAGTTCCAATTATTAGCGTTTCCAGCATCCTGTTTTTGTGCTCAGCCTACGTCTCATTGTCGTTTGCCATCAGTTAGGGGGTGGGATGTGTGAAAGGAGTGGGGGGCTAGGTACGGGGAGGGGGGCCCTATTTATTTATTTATTTTTATTTATTTATTTTTAGATCGTCAATGCTTGTGTTTATACTTTGTTGTGTTTTAATGTAAAGCACTTTGTGTTATATTTTTATATGAAAAGTGCTTTATAAATAAAGTTTGATTTGATTTGATGCGTGTCATAATAAAAGCTTAGAGTTTGTGTTGTTATGTCTCTGGTCCTCCTTCTACGACGAGTTATCCGCCACATCTTAAAGACTGGTCCTTGAAAAATTTGTATGACGTTATACCGGTCCGCAGCGTTTTTTTTAGGACAACACAAGGGAATGCATTCAAAAATAAAGATAAAGATAAATAAAGATGCTCCAGGAGAATCAGCCAATCAGAGAGCAGGATAGACAGAATGTCAACCTGAGAATACAGAACACGTACTAGACTTTAAACTTACTAGACTTTAAATGTATAGTTTCGAGAGCCTTGTATCTTTTGCTGTCTTTTTTGTATTATTTGGTTAAAGTGGCTTCCTTCATGGGAAAGGCTAGCCAATCAACTGGAGCCCCTTAAAGACAAAGGAGCTCAGTGTGAAGGGGAGGCTAAGGAGATTAAAAGCAACTGTGCAGACATTTTGGGTTTCCTGTCAAATAAAATAAAGAACTCTGTTCCTGGACCTTCTAGGCTTCTCTGGTCACACTACATTGTGACAGCGTTATTGAAGGCACATCACATGCCAAATGCGCACGTCGCATAAAAAGCAGTAGACTGTGAAACTTTTCCGATTTTTTAAATTTCTGCTGAATTTCCACCCATTACGATTTTTTTTCACCAAAAGCACATATTTTCAAAATCATAAAATGTTCTTTTTTTAATTGGTTAAATGTAATCAACTGTGTCAAAGTTCTATAAAAAAGCCCAATTAGGGGGTATTCCATCAAATCTGGCAACGCTGCTTGGATGCCAAAGGAGTTGTAGTAGTATGGGATTCATGAAGATCCTCAATGGAAAACTGACATTTGATGAATACAAATCAGCAGTTTTCAGCATAAATAGTGAAGAAAGGGATTTCAAACCCAGGATGTCCAGCAGCTCCTTGTTGCCCACCGTGACGGGGGTGGCTGTCACCAGCCGCGGGAAACTAAAGCCTGTCGCTTCAGCCATCTGCAGGAGATCCTTCCACCAGAGCGCCCCACCAAGGCACTCACCTGACAGACCAAGCAAGACCAACGTGTCACACTTCTGACAGAGAAACAGCTGGGTGCATTCGCAGTCTGCAGGCTCCTAAACCACGTCCAACATGAAGAACACCAACCAGAGGAAATATTTCAGAAACTTCCGGACACATGCAGACATAAATGTGAGCAAAAAGGAATATACATTTTCATGTTGCTTGGCAGGTATTAATACACTACTGAATAGATGTTTTACAACACCTCTATTTTCTCCCAGTTTCAGGTGGTAGAGTCCAATGAACAGCTTGGAAAGTTTTTGTAAAGATTTCAGAATTACACAGAAATAACTTAAAAACCATGACCTACATGAACTATCAAAAGCAGTTCATAAGCAACAGAAATTGGGCTGAAAGTGGGCTTGGCAGAATGGCTCGAACATTTTAAATTGTCCACATGCAAGGAGCCACCGCATACTTTTATTGAGGCATCTGATTGGTCGGTTTATAACTAGAACACCCTAAACTACAGAAAAATATCATAAAAAAAGATTTTAAAAAATAAAAAACATGCTGAAAAAAAAATCAGAGCAACAATGGTTATTCTGACAAATAGAATGACTGAGAAATAGCTGTATATTTATCTAGAAGTTTTTGGGAATTTGGGTTTTTGGAGCCAATGAGCACTTCCATTTTAGACAGCCAGGAGGAAGGGGTCACTCAGACCAGCCCTTTATACATATTTAATGGCAGAGACTGAAATTCCCTTGAGCCAACATCTTGGATCACCATGTAGATGAGCATCATCTACTGACACTGACACATCATTCTGTCTTTCTTGCCACCTCTGATTTTGTGTCAGGAGGATTTTGTTCCAACTTACCCCACAACACTTTATGGTTTCTGATTTGCTCTGGCAGTCTTCCACTGGAGTAGATGTCACTGAAGTAAAGCTCTCCCCCATCCTGATGAGCAGAAAGAACAGCGTTTGTGATAAAGACGGGTATTCTGCACAGAGCTCTTCATGAGTGCTGGTTTTCCGACAGCCTGAACCTTGAGCACGGCGTAAGCTTCAGACAGTACGCGCCTCTTGTCTGGAGAGAGATTGATCACGCAGTTGGAGCTACAAAAAACAAAGTGAAGGGTTCAAAAGACCTGACCTGTTGGGTAGAGACAGCAGGGGATGGTAGGAGATCTTACATGATGACATCAAACGAGTTCTTCTGCAGGCCCGCCTCAGTCAAAGCCTCGATGTATCCCTGCACAAAACTGACATTTGGCTTCTGGAAGCCAAACTCGATCATGTGATAATCCAAGTATTTTCTGGCCACATCTAGCTGGGAAGAAACGGTGATACATTTTCAGCAGAAATCAGTTAGAAATGACAGTTTCTTGAGTCTTATTGTGGAGAAACTGTGGTCTGATCCTTGGTTCACTTTAACTTCATCCAGGTTTTAGGAGACAAATTTCATCCAAGTTCCCCTTCACAGCTAGTTTCTTCTGAACCTTTCTCTGTGGTTTCAGTCAAGCTGTGACTAGACATCTGACTCAAGAATGATATGTTAAAAAGTTTTCACTTAGTGACTCTGGTCCTGTAAAACAAGCCCTCACCAACGTGCTTTGCACGTACTGTCAAGTTTTTCTTCTAAAATCTTTGGCTCTTTATCCGGAACATGTGCATGTAAATGTGGTCACTGATGACCAGCAGCATCTGCTGTGACTAAGCCTGAGCAACTGCAGAAACATTCAGGAAAGTGCAGAACGATTTCACCACAAGAAGAAATCATGAATCAGGTTTTTTCCAAATAGAAATTTGAAATGATTTCAAACTATTATAAGAGAGTAAAAATGTCATGCAGTCCCTTGACAAACTTAGTTTTCATGGTCAGCAGTCAGTCACTTTCAGGTGAGAGTTCTCCATTTCACAACTTTCATGGGCAAAAGTTCTCAGTGCAGCCAAATGCTGAAGAGGTTTAAGTTTGAGAGTTTTAGGACCCCGTCTCTGCCGTTTCTAGCCTGACACAGTGGATGCGCTTTGGGGGCGTGGCTGATTGTAATTAAAATCTTTGTTCGTATGGGGGGAAAAAAGGAGTAAAGAAGGTCCTGAAAAGGAACACAAAGTACCGCATGAGGTACGAGAGATAATACAACGAAAACTTAGAGCAACACTATGGATTTGAGTACATTAGAGCTCAGATGCTTTTAGGCACCTTTTATTTTTTCCTTACCGCGAAGGAGGGTCTAATGGCAGTGATGCCAGTTTAGTTTAGTCTGTTTAGTTAAAGTTTTAGTATTATCCTATTGAATTCTATGCATTTATGATCCTTTTTGATTGTATGTTTACCTTACAATTACCAGTACAAAGCCAATTGAGACGACTGTTGTTGTGAATTTGAGCTATACAAATAAAATTGAATTGAAAATTGAGTGCCTGAAAGAAGGAGAAGAAACAGGCAGATGCAAATACAACAACATGCATGGGAATAATATTATCTCAAAGTGCCCAATGCCTAACAAACACCTCCAAACTCTCTAACATCTCTTGCAATGAATCTTCAAGATCCCTTCTTCCCACCAACACCAGGAATGGTAGTTGCAACCTCTAACCCTGTGCCAGGGAATAATTCTTTAATCCCCTCTTCAGACTACACCTCAGCACCCACTTTCTCCCATTCCAGCTCACAGGCTGCTGCACCTGATGTAGCTTATTCTGCTGACAGACGAGGGGTAAAAAGTTTTGACTCTAGTGGAAACATTAGAAAATGTAGCAATTCACGGGTGGATGACACAGTCTGTTGAACAACCCCGGAATTATAAGCGATTTCTGCCTGCAGGCCTTTAGAACTCGGTTTACTCAAGTGTTTGAATTCAATACTGGATCAATAGCTTTTCATAAGCATTATGCCCCATTGTTTAAGTCATTTTTTTTAATGCATGCCAAAATCAGTGTGTGGCGTGGTAGAAACTTCCTGTGGCGCCCTAATAGTCTGTGGTTTACACAAATGTAATGGCCACATAACCCATACCTGGGACCAACATTTGGCTTACAAGCAGTTGGCTAAGAAACAGAGAGATTGCATTTTTATCATGCAGGGATGCTTATAGACATCTTCAAATCTATGTGCAGTTTCTGCCTGTGAAACACTTTGGCATTTGTGTCATTTAGTGATTATAACAGGAACTACAATTTGTTCTATGCTGCAGTGTTTTAAAGACACTGATTCAGCAGTTTATCAATCAGCCCAAAACATCACAGACTGCTCTCTACCCAGCCTTGAGGACGTGGCCTGCTTTTGCTACTTCAGCAGAGCTGTATGTAGTGATACATATGTGCCGACACATTGCAAACAAAACTTTATAAGCAACTTTCTAAGTAGCAAATTAAAATATTAAATATCTGCTTTCAAAAACTGTTTTTTGTGCTTTTCAAAAAATCTTTTTGCATATGCATTGCATGTTGTCTAAGTGTTGGTAACTACCTGTTGCTGTCAGCAGAAAAGAATATGCATGAACATTTTCCATGAACATTTTCTACAGCCTCTACGACTTGCTATTTCTTAAAGGTCTGCCCCTTTTTCGCTTGCAGACAACCTGTTTCCAGGAATAAGGGATTTTGTAATTAAGGCTTAAGCAGCAGATGATGGATGGATGGATGGAAAAACCTGAACCTGGGGGTCTCTTCACTTCATGACTGTGAAGGAGCATCTCTTTTCATCTTCAAAAATGCTGGCTGTTCATGCAGCCAACAGGTCACAGATATTCTGTGGTGCAGGTACCTGGGCCTCAGTCATGTCAATGCCAGTGACATGACCCTTCTGGCCCACCAGCTGACTCAGCATGTAGCAGTCCCTCCCACTGCCGCTGCCCAGGTCCAGGATGGAGCAGCCCTCCAAGCTCTCCGGCACCAGCAGACCGCAGCCGTAGTACCTGTGAGGTCACAGAAACTTGAATGTCCGAGCCGTGCGAGGAGCAGGTGAGAAGGCAGGAAGTGCTGCACTGACCGTGCGACGACTTCAGGGTGAACTTTCTTCAAAGCCTCGCGGATGAAGGCGGGGCTGGGCTGAGGTGGAGTCATGCAGGCATTGCTCTGCAGATCTGAGGTTGTTTTCAGCTTCCTGCCATAATACTCCTGTTCAAAGAAACGCCCTTCATCAAGGAGCTGCCACTAACCAGACGTGTTCCCGGAGAGACTCATGACTACAACAGGCCACTCTGCTGGTGGTACACTGTAAAACACCGACTTTAAGATGAGAAACTAGCAGGATCTAAAGCTGTTAGGTTCAGAGAAATTTCTGCACAATCAGCAAAGTAAAACCAGAAACTGAAGAAGTTCCACAAATATGTAACAGACACCAAACTGTTTCCCTTTGGTCCATTTTGATGACAACTGAAGCCAACCTAAACAGCTGCGACCTGAAGATAAAGCAGAGGTGTCCTTTCACCACGAGGCTTCTGCCATAAAACAAATGAACACATTTTTACGATGTTTAAGATCAACTTTTGGAACACATTCGTCGTCGGTTCTCACAGTTAACCTGAGCATTCAGCGGCAACAGATCCCACCTGTGACTGGTTGTGTGGGCTCAGCCTCAGCCACTCATTGATGTTCTGCTGTTGTTTTTAAAATGTTCTTGTAGCCTTTTTCTCATGATGGAGGACAAATATAAAATAACATAGGATTAAAACTGTGTTTGTGAGTATTTCTTTCTTTAAATAGCTGTGAATCAGGAGCAGATGAAAAAATACTGTTGGAAAAAGCTTGTTTGTGACGTAAAAACTCTGATGGGTGGGCCAAAGTCTCAATGCTCTGCTCCTTTCCAAGTCAGGCACTTGCTAAACGGAGGCTTACTTTTTCACCAATAGTCCCGCCCACAACTTAGAGGCGAATTTCTGATGTACTTCTGCTGCTCAACAGAAACTATGTCAAAGAGAACGACACAGATTTTTTCATTCAAACTTAAAACGTTGTGAATGTACTGGGAACACTTTTCCATCAGATCAATAGACGATCGGAGTAGGACTTTAACCCTTGTGCTATCCTAGGCACTTTAACATTGGGAGTTGGGTCATTTAGACCCACTAGGCAGTGCGCTGAACCTTTTTTCTTCAATGATTTGTGATCTTCACAGTGTCCATGGATTACATGAAATCTTTCCACCTTTATCCACCTTTGTCATGGTAGGGAGAACACGTCAATGTAAGGGTGGGGTCATCTAAGATAGCACAAGGGTTAAAGTCTAAAACCAAAGGTGTAGATTAAAAACACAAACCCAAATCCAGTTTCTGGTTTCATGTCTGCGATAAAGTCTTATGGACGACCTTGGTAGTATTTAGTCCCACTTGGCAGAAATTTAGAATTGAAAACAAAAATAACCAACGTGACTTTCTCATGTAATCAGCAAATCTTATTTCCCTGTATATGACAGGTTCAGTCTCCAGTATGGAACTGCAGAGACTAAAATCATTTTTTAATAACAAGTGGTTGAATAAAGTTTTTGGTCTACATTGCATTTCTATAAATAATAAAGCAGGGGTGAAAACTCATTTTCACAGAGGGCCACATCAGCACAGTGGCTGTCCTCAAAGGGCCAGATAAAACTTATACATGTAACTAAATGTTATAAAAAATAAACATAACTTTTCCTTAAAGTTAAATAACTCATTTATTATAAGTTTTTAAAGTGACAATTACAGTTGCATAGAAAACAAATGTTTGCTTGTTACTCTAGCATAAATCCTTATACATAGGAGTCTGACAGGTTAGGTTATATGGACAGTGTTTAAATCCTTATGTATAGTTGGCCGATATGATATTTCAAGTCCAATTCCCCCTAGATATGAATAAATACACACCAACATCTTTTTTCTAACTTTTATGCTCTCGCGGGCCACATAAAATGACATGGCGGGCCACATTTGGCCCGCGGGCGTTGAGTTTGACACATGTGTAATAAAGGAACCATAGTGTTGTTAAGATGTGGTGCAGAGACTGACAGACGTGTGACAGCAGAGCCTGATGCCTTTCTTTAAAGTTAACTGAGGAGTTTAAATGTAATTTCAAGAGTTGGCTAGGCTTCTAATGAAACTATAGTTGTTGTTGTTTTGACTAATTGATTGGTTTATGATTCAGCCATTTATTTCTGGCGCATTCACTTGTTTATTTTGCTGCTACCCTTAGTTAGTTCCTGAGAGAAAGCAGCAGACAGCTAAGAACGAACTGAGTGATAGAAAAACAGAAAAACAGGGGGGTATTCCAGAAAGCAGGTTATGCTAGCTCCCACGATAAGTTTGAGGCTAAGAAAGTTGATAACCTCAGCTTTCGGTTCCAGAAATGGAGGTATGTTTCAGGGTAGGTCAAGTTACCATGGCAACTCATGCTCTGAACATAACCTGGTCCGGAGCAGGTTTAGTTGAAGCTTAGTTTGTTTTCAGAGAGGTGAAGCAGCATGGCGTGTCCATTTGAAGATGATTTAGTGGATGAAGAAGCTCAAATAATACTTTTTCCACCATGAGAGGGTGATAAGACCACATATGGATGTTGGAAAGATAAACTTTTTTACTTTGATCTAACTCAATTATTTGCTTCAGTTAAGATAAATCATATTTTTTGTTAGAAATTTTTTTGTTAAAAATTACACGTAGTTTTCAGACAGTTATTTTCCTTTCGTTCAAATTAATTCAATTAAGTAGGTGTAACTTTGATGCTGCTGTTAGATCGGCACCGCAAGGGATTCTGGGATATCATTCCCTTTGCCTGTCTGAACGGATTTGGGTTTAAGTGTGGGTTTTTTACAAAATGTGTTTAGTTGTATAGCTGTTTTACTGTGTATCACCGTGTTTGGCAGAGCTATTTTGTCCTACTATGCTTACGTCTCTGCACCATGAGTGAGAGTAAAGGATAGGATGATGAGTTTATATAGCACCCCTACCGCTTAGTGTTGTTATGACAGTGACAGAAAATTCTTTAGTGAGTTTTTGCACTCGGTGCATTTTTTTCCGTTCTTTTTATTGTTGTAAAAATGAGCATATCTGCCGGCTCAAACTTAGACATATGAAAGTTCAAGAAATATAAGTAATTAAGATGGAAAAAAGATTAATGGAGTAATGTGACATTTAGTTAGATAAATACGTAAATTTGAGTTGTATTAACAATTATTGAGTTTGAATAAATTTAACTAAATTATTTAAATTATTTTTCAGCCGTGTTACTTTTTTGATGGACTTATAATTTTTAACCGCCGTCATTAAAATCTCAGACTCCGTCTCACTTCCGTCTCAAGTGTCGCGCTTTCTTTTTTTTCTCCACGCGTTTCCATGGTGACTCCAGAAATCAGCGATCTATTGAGAATGTCTTTATGTACCGTGCGTTAACCCAGGGTTACCAAGTCGAGCGTAATTACGCCAACTCATATCCGGTCTTTTGGAACCGACATACCCAGAGTAAGCAAGTTCAGGCGGATTTCAGCCAGAGTTCAGGCTCAAAGTCAGGCTAGTTTAAACATGCTTCCTGGAATACCCCCCAGCAGGCTGACTATAGTTTACACTGACAATGATGTTATAAATGTTCTGGGGGGAAAAAGTCAACACAAACAGTGTTTACTGTGTCACATGTTCACACATTACCACGGTAAATCCACAACTTGCAGCACTTTACCTTCACTACAATATCAAAAAACTTCCTGTAAAACTCTCCAACTTTTACCAACAAGCCTCACTGGCTTGGAAGTTGTTGCGTTACTTTTTGCCACATAAATCTGTAATTTGGAACAACAACGATAAAACTACGAAAAGCAAATCTATATTTAAGCCAAATTGGATAGAAAGGTTTCATTTATTTTTCTGATATCAACTATATAAATGGTAACCTATTTAATGATGAAAGGTTTTTGTAATTGTAATCTTTTCCAGTAACAAAATAGTCAATAGTATTTTGAAAGCCATCAGATCACGTTTATGGTGGCATTCTGTCATATGTGACTGTAGTCTTAGAAATATTAAATGAATTAAAGAGTGATGAGTACCTGAAAAAAATAGCATTAATAATAAAGTCAAACAAATACATAAAAAACTCTTACGTGATATTATCTAGAAAATATGTGCAATGCTAATTTTTCAGATAATGATCATTTTGGCAATAATTCCCCTGAATCTTGGTTCACCTTTTATAGAATAGCACACTTTCTTATGAGCTCCAGAAGCCATTGCAGCGATTCAAAAATAATGAATTAAAAATTAATCGTCTGATAAGTTTTCAACAGATACTGTTAATATATTTTTATTATTTTTTAAGATGTGTGTGTGTGTGTGTGTGTGTGTATTTATTTATTATTATATATTATATATTATAAATGCTTATTTACAGAAATGCAAAGTGAGAACGATTACTCCAAATTTTTTGGCTTTATTATAATAATTGAATTTCATCGACTTTACATTACAACCCCCTCAAAAATATCAATATACCCTCACAGACACCATACAGTATTTTTTTTTTCGTTTCATTTTTACTAAAAAAAAATTCTATTAACATTTTTTGACTTATAATTTCTTATTCACATGTCCCTAGCTGAATTCTTTTATATTAAAATGTTATTATTGTTATTGCTGTGTTTCCATTGCACGTATAATCGTTTTTGGTAATTGTGTTTATGTTCAATAAAGTTTAAGAAAAAAAGCTATTTACCTTCACGTCCACGTGGGTGGAGCTGTCAGAGAATCCGGTTCCGCGCGCGCTTGAAGAAGAAGCAAGAGTCTAGCATTTAGTATCACGTATGTGTCACGCTTCCGTCACGCAAACAACGCGCGGGCCCAGATATACTGCAATCTGTGAAACGAAAAAGAAGAAACCAAAGCTAGCCATACCTGCTGTCTTCAGCCATCGACTCTGAAATGTTTGGTGCGTTCAAAGTTCAAGTGAAATGTTTGGTGCGTTCAAAGTTCAGGTGATGCGTCACTTCCTGTTGAAGCTCAACAATCATTTCCGAAAATTTCAGAATAAAATAAAACACTGAAAAAATGAAATGAAGAACAGATGCCGGCACGTTTTTATTAGGTTTTAGTTAACTTCAGAAATTGCAACGATAATGGGTCATTCTACAGTTGGAGGGCATTTTACATACCACCCTTAGTTGAAATTATCTATGTACGTTTTTAAACACATTTATGAATTTTAAACACTGAATGGTATTCTTTAATTTGTTAAAGTAGTCCAGATGGGTTCTAGCTGCAGCAACTACCTTGAAAGGATGATTAACTTAAAATAAATGAAACTGTATGCAAACAACGAGTTACAGTTCATAAAAGGGGACATTCATTTAAGTCAGATTTTTTAGTGTGACCCACCAGAGTGCTGCTGAAAAGCAGAGACGCTACCGAGCCAAATGTGATTTAGAGAGTACAGAGGAGACAAGAGTACTTACTCAAAGAAAGAGAGAAATGAAATTAAAATGATATTATTTCTTCAACTTCTTGAGCGTTATTTGAAAAAACGAGCAGCAGACCTCATTAAAAGCTGTTCATTTTGTTGTCTTGGTCATTTATTTGTCACTTTTGAATGATGATCCATAATCAAAAATATTAAATCCATTATACTTTATGCAACCCTGTCACCACATCATTTTAATTGAAAAAGATGCTATATTAATTTCTCTGCTTATAAGGGTTGGACCCGTGTTTCTTTAAAGAGTTTATGCAATCATATTTGCAAAATGTGTTTGAATAAATATTGTACAATAAATACTTAAACGGGCCAGTTTTGAAAAGCAGGTGGAGAGAGATTTTGAGAGTTGATAAAATGAATTTAAATCAAGTCATACGTGACATTAAATGGTTATTCAGACAGAATGTTATTTGATGAACTTAATGGAAAAGGAATTTCATTTCAGAAATCAACAACTTTTTTCTGGTTGCTGGTTCCGACGTTGCACTGAGTGTTGTAAACACCAAATAAATCATGTAATAAAAATGACTAATGATTTGTTGACTGAGCTGCTCAAGCTTTTAATAGTTTATTACTTATTGTTGATAAATATGTAGCAGAACGTCAGAAAAGTGAAAGTTTATTTTTCAAGAATTTTGAAGCCCAAATGTCTCCCAATTGTTGAATGAACCTAATAATTATACTTCTTTTAAATTTAACATTTAATTTTTTTCAGCGGGTGGGGCATTCATGAACCAGCAGCTGGAAAATAACAGATCGAAAACTTCCAACATACTAAAAGGACAAATCTCTTAAAGGTTGTAAACATTTCCATCAACAATAAGATGACATAAAATAAAGCTTGAACAAATTCCACTTTTACATTGACATTTAGAATGAAAGCTTTCATTTTTGGTCTAAATAAACGTATCTGTATGTTTCTTTCAATTCAACAGCAGTGTTTCCTTTCACTCAATCCATAACAGGATTTCCCTCTTTGGTCTTTTAGAAAATAAACCTATTTAGTAAATGCTGAACCGAAGGTGTTTAACTTTGACCTTCTGTGTGGAAACGGTTCGGTTGAATTTCAGGATGTGCTCATTCATTCTGCAAGTGTATAAAACTGCCAACTAAAAAAAATAGCCCCAGAGTAAATGCCCACCACAAACAAATGCGACGTGGGAGACATGGGTTTGTGTAAATCCGATGTTTATTGAACATACATCCATCTTACAATGAATGGCTTATGATCGAAACATTCAAACAAGTATGTGCAAAAGCACAAACCATAACAAAGTGTCTTTGGCAAAATCAGCCAATATCTTTACAAACGTATACAGTTAGTAGGATTAACCCTTCAAACAACCTCAGATTAAAATCTTAACAAAAGTTTAACTCTTTCCTCAAAAGTAGAACTTAATACCCAAAACGGTTCGTACTAATATCGCTAATGATTTCCTTTAAAAAGAGATGAAAAACACATTTTGGTTCAGAATAAAGCTACAGAATATCGTACAGCACTTCCAAATATAAAGTGGTTTCTTCATTCTTTATATAAACCCTTTCAATTTTAAAATGAATGATATGAAAAAGAGCTCCTTAACTAAAAGTTTCCAAGTACACTTTTTTGAGTTTACAAAAGCATTTCTATCTAAAGCACTTCAGAGTGTATTTAGGCCATAATGGATGAAAACTATAGTAACCACGCAGCTCACTTTTCCAGGAGGAAGCTGACATTTAGACTGAAGAGGAGTTAAGAGATGTTCCCCAGGGAATGGAAGCAGAAATCCATTTAACCCGTTTGACTCGGGAGGAAAACTCCAGCAGAGGCTGCGTGTGCACACGGCTGGGTGGGGTGGGGGCGGGGTGGGGGGGGGGGGCGTTTGCTTTCAACACAGTTCCAATTGGAAATCTAAATGACTGACACCAGAACGCATCTGTGATGCATTCAAGACCAGCTCAGAAACTTTGGATGTGGAGTCAGAGTAAAGAAAGCCTCATGCCTGAAGCGTCTCTCCTGAGTTTCAATGCAGAATAATTGCAGATTAATTATCACATCGTTTTAATCTCATTTTGCACCAAACATTAGCACATTTTTCCACTTTTTGAAGAATTCTAATCTTCTGCTGTGCAAACAAAAGAAGTCGGTCAGATGGGAGCCTCCAAACCTTTGCATCTTTAGCAGATTGCCCTCTTGGATGCTTGTCGTCGTGCTGGAGTAAGTCAGGATTAACGGGGTTTCTTTTTGTCTTCTACAGAACGTTGCTCTGTTTTAACTGAACATGAAGAGCTGAAGAAAACCAGAACTTTCCTTAAAACCAGCTGAGCTGCATTTCAGCGTCGCTCACTGGTCCATTGTAAGGCAGCAGTCAAGGAGGTTCATGGGAAAACTGCGAGTACAGATGGTCTCAAGTCAAGTAAAAGCTGGTGAGCGTGGAAACCTGCTGAAAGAGACTGACACGCAAGTACGAGGTCTGAAGTCGCTCGCCCTTTTCCGTTTAATCTCTAAGAAGATTAACATTCCTGTTTTTGGCAGCTGCTTTTTTCAGTTTCACTGATTGTTCCAGCACAGTCGGGTTTTTCAGGCATGAGCTACAATCATCATATCAGGGTAAAAATCTCAGCATCTGGGAGCCTCACTGGCTGATGCTCCGACGGTCCCGATGACTCAGGAAACAAAGTTGGGGGGGGTTTTCTGCTACAACTTCTACAAAAACTGTGCAAACAGGAAGTGCTCGCGCTCCGACTCGTCAAAGGATGTGAACCTCCAGGCAGAGCGGTTTTTAATCACTGAAAAGCTCTTTACAAGCATGTACCCCCCCCCCCCCCCCCCCCCCCCCGGCATGATGTCCTTGCACATCTAGTACAGTATCAGTCGCATGACCGCAGAGGAGCTCCATGCTGCATCCCCCCCTCCCAAAATGATCCTGCTGTGCATGATCTTCAACAGTTCAGTGGCAGCGAGGAACAGCCTTTGAGGGCTCCTGCCCCCCCCAGGACTGAAGTCTGGACTGCTGCTTGTGGTAAATGACAGAACTGATGCAGATCTGCGAGTGTGCGGTGGGGGTAAGCTCCACGGCTCCCCCCAAATGAAGCAGAACTACACAGATTAAGGCCACTGCTGCGGTGCGTTGGGGGGGCATGCTCATAAAAAGAATCAATAAGTCCCTCAGACAGAGGGGCCCCTTCAGCCCTCCAAGCTGCTGCTGGGGGCCCCTCCCTCCTGCTCGTTGATGGTGTGCAGGAGGAGGCACACGGGTTCCTGGAGCGGACTCCCGCCTGGGTGGTCAGGGGGCAAAGGAGAGCCCGTCGGCCCCCTGTCTGCAGCCCCAGGCGGCGGGTCGTCCTCCCCCCGGAGCGAGGTTCCATGACCACAGCTGTCGCAGAAGTCCCCGGACCCCTCCCCCCCCTCCTCATCGTCGTCGTCTCCTTCGTCCTGTCCCAGCAGGCTCTCCAGCTCCCTCAACTCCTTGCATTCCTGGCCAGTCCCTCCGGCCCCCCCGCAGACGCTGCTTCCGCGCGTGCCGCACACGCACACCTCAATCCCGGAGTCCCCTGTGAAGCGCCTCCTCCTGCCGTTGGGGAGGCGCTCCTTGTCCTCTGAGAGACTGAAGTCCTTCATCAGCGGGTCCCTGCAATCTTCCTCGCTGTCCCCCTTCACCCCCTGGCTGGACAGCCGCTCCATGCCGAGCCCCCCCCCTCGTAGTATCGTGTCTGCATCTTCTGCGGTCTGCACGCGTTTCCCTTCAGCCTTCGGCGTGAAGTCCAAAGAGACGGGGGGCGGCTCCTCTGTGGGTCGGCAGCACAGGCTGTCCGAGGTGGGAGGGCCTGGGGGGGGCTGGACGGTGGAACAGTGGCCGTCCTGCTGCCCAGGATTTAGGGGGCTGGAAGCCACCGAGGACGGTCCTGTCAGTAAGGCGGTGTAAGGCGGGGGCGGAGTCGGCGGCCGGTTAACCACCTCCTCATAGTCGGGAAGGAGGTAGTTGGGCAGAAACCCTGAGGAGGTAAAGAAAGACAATCAGGACTCAGCTGAAGTCACTGTGAAACCGCAGAGAGACAAATGTGGGTCACGCTGCTTAATGCAGGGGTGTCAGAAGCCGGGCCTCGAGGCCCAGGGTCAACCTGCTCCTTATTGGCTAAACACACCTGATCCAGGTGATTAGCAGCAGATAAGGCAGGAATTCTGTAAACCAGGAGGCTGGTGTAGGTACCAAAACGTATCGTCTTGCAATAAGTGTTCGACTAATGATGACGTCACACGATTTGATTGGCTGTATGTTGGTCTGATGACGTGTAAGAAAGTGACTGGTCCGGACAAATTCTGGTGCAATCGTGGAAGTTATGAGTTCCGTTGTAAACAAACAAAGCTCTGACATAGAGCGAGATGATCTTCTAAACGGGCTTTTCTTATTGCTATTATTATTATGAAGTGCATGTTTGCTTGAAGCTTTTTAAATCCGTGTGGCCAGTGCTTTATTATTGGCAGAACTGACCGGCAGCCCCCTCACGCAGAGCAGTCCAACGGACAGCGGTCCGAACCCTTCTCCGGACCGCACACCGTAACAAAGCACACACAAACACAGCCGCCAGCAAACAGGAAGCTACGAGACTCCAGCTGCTCTGCTCAGAGACACGGTTTGCTCATGCGGAGCAGCAGGTTCGTTCGAACAGCCACAGACCTTTTTACAAAGTGGGTGTTGGTAAAATATAAACATTACAAAGAATAATGTCAGACACAAGTTATGAAGGAAATGAACGTTAAGTTACAAAAGGAAACCTGAAATGAAAATATGTAGAGCCCGAGCAGTTTGTCCAAGTGGGGTTACCGTAGTGTGACGTCATCATTAGTGTCATGCCCCAGAACACTTATTGCAGGCCCAACAGTTTTGGTACCTACACCGGCCCTGATCGCCTGGAGTTTGACACCCCTGGTTTAATGGAAACCACCAGCAAGGTTCAGAGACACAACAACTCTGCTGCTTTCCATACATGACCCAGAGCTTTGACGTTACTGCCATCTTTTTGGGATCTGGATCACAGAGATCTGTGACGCATGCTGCGTGACGGAGGCGACTCTTACTGAAGTAGAAGGGCACGGACGGGTAGTTGTGAGCCTCCCGGTAGGCGATGAGGTTGATCTCGTGCTGCCGTTGTTGCTGCTGCAGCCGGTGTTTGGTGCGGCGATGGTGACACACGCAGCAGCAGCTTAAAATGAAGATGATGGCCCACACCAGCCAAAACCCTGAGGAAGAGCAGCACAGGTTTGTTTTTCCCTTTTCAAATAGCTCTTTCTGTGCATCAACGTGCACACAACAGGAGAAGCAACCACACCTCCAACACAAAGCTCGGAACAGCTGTACTCTAGCTTTAAAATAGAAAATTTGGAGTAAACATCAGCAGGACAGAAAGTTTTGGTTCACTTTGTGAGGATCATTTAAATGCAAAATCCACAATATTCTAAAAACAAGCGGAGCTGCAAGCCAACTGATGTCCAGCCGTTTTTCTTTTTAAACTGGAAACCGTTGTGGCTTAGTCAGCAGGGGGGGGGGTAGAGATAGCAGCTTATCAGACTCCTGCTGCTACTCTCTGTGAAGAAAACTTACAGTTCTGGTTTCACCAACAATATCAGTGATTTCAAATCAGAAGGTCAACAGTCATGTGACACCTGTGTTGTAATATATAAAGAAAAAAAGTTTCATTTTCAAAGATTTTTTTTGTTTAATATTGCTTATTAATTCCCAGGTCTCAGACCTGTTATTTCTTTAAGAAGCTCTTCTATTGAAACACACAACAAAATCAAATCCTGACGTGCTTCAAAGGGCCCCCTGCTCACGTCAGCCCTTGTCCACAGCTAAAGTTCTCTGGACATCATCTGGAGGATCTAGAGGAGGATGGGTAGAATGTCATTTGGTCAGATGAGACCAAAATGAAACTCTGGAATAAACGCCACTTGCTGAGTTTGAAGGAAGAAGAATTCCGGGAAGCATCCAAGAACACCATACCCACTGTGAAGCATGGGAGTGGAGACGTCACGCTTTGGGGCGGCTTCTCTTCAAAGGGAACATGACGACTAGGGATGGGTATCGTTAAGGTTTTAACGGTACTACTACTCTTATTGATACTGCTCATCGATCCAGTATTTTAACGATACTTTATCGATACGTTTTGAGGACGAAAAAATAAATAACAAATTAAGAACATAAAATGTTTTATTTCCTCATTATGCAACAACATTGTTTTTTTAACAAAACATTTTACTGTATACATTTTCAAACTTGAAAAGTAAAACACATGAAAAAAGAAGTCATTTAAAGAAAAATAAACTGCAATGTCTTGAAAAAATGCTGCCATGATGGAAATATAAAACAAATTAACTAAACTGTTCACTCTAAAATAAAATCCAGTTGCATAGGGGAACATGGTGGAGGTAGATTGCAGAAAGCCAACAGTTCTTCATTCTTCGTGTGTCCGCTGCCTTGTCTAGTGTGTGTGCGCGCGCCGCGTACTGTCTGAACAACAGCCCCCCCCCCATGCACACAAATAGCCAGACAGACCTCTCCTCTTCAGCGAGAATAGAAAAATTAATATCATTAATTAATGGAAAATTGACTGACTTGGTGAGTTAAATATGGCAGATAACGTTGAGATATTGTGGGACACAAAAAAAGGGCGACTTCTCCAGTACCGATAGCAGAACCGTTGAGGTCAGATCCCATGGATACTGGGGGCTCGTTCAATACTGGGGCTCGGTACCCATCCCTAATGACGACTGATCCATATGAAGTAAAGCGTGAAAGGATCCATGTATGGTGAGATTTGGACAAAAAGCTCCGTCCATCAGTCTGCACATTGAGGATGAAACGCATCTGGATCATCCTTTATGACAATGATCTCAAAAACTAGGGGTGTAACGATTCACGTGGTTGAACCGAACCTTTTCAGTACGGCAGTTTCGGCTCGGTTCCCTTCTGTACCGTTTCAGTTCGTTTTATCTTTTTTAGCCGCATATGGATTGTAACGACCCAGCTGCTTTGTCAATGGTAGCGAGGAAACGAGAGCCGAGCTGCTAATTCACTAGCTTGCCTCATCCTACTCCACACGTGGTCGGAATCCATGAAGGGAAAACACAATTAAATAAGTCAAATGCTGTGTGTTGACATTGTTACACAAAGTTAGCGAATGCCACAGTAATACATCTAATCTGTTAACGAACTTAAAACGGCATCACCCGACTGTAACAATCGGGTCTACAAGAAAAAAAATGTGCAAGTTAGAAGGTTTTTTCCAGGCCAGTGTTAATTATCCAAAGCTTTTGGTTCCTGGCAGCGAATAGTTTTTCTTATTTTAGTAAGCAGATCACCTACATAGGTCAATTTTATTTATTGTTATGTAAAACCAATAACTGCATTTTGTGAGTAATTTCTTTCTGCCTTAGTTTTTTGTACCGAAAAATACAGAAAATAGATACATCGAGAGTTAAAAACGTTATTAATCTCCCAAGGGAGAAATTCAGGTGTTCAGAAGCAAAACAGATGCAATAAATAACAACAAAATAATAGTTCATAAAATAGCAGCTCATATCAGGCAGATTTGTTAAACAGAACCGAAATGTGGCGAACCGAGCCCTATGAAATTCTGAACTGAACCGAAAGGAGGGGCTACGTCAAACGTTCTTCATGGTTGTGGAGGGATCTAGCTAGCCTTTGGGTTCCAATCCAATAGAGAATGAGAAAGCCCAGCGACAGCCCCCAAAACATCACAGATTTTGAGAAGACGTTCATGGAAAAATAGACCAGAACAGCTGCTAGCTACAATGTGTCCAAGCCTGGTGGACAGGAAACCTTTGACCTCCGTCACTGAAACCAGGGTTAAATCACAAAGCATTGAGGTGAATATTTGTTATTGACCAAATACGGATTTTTTTGCACCATCATACAAATAAATTCTATAAGAATCAAACATGATTTCCTAGATTAATTTGTGAAGTGCACCTATGCAGAACATTACAGACCTTTGAACCTTGAAGAGGAACAACTTTCGACTTTTGACTTTTTTCAACTGTTTATGGTCTCATCTGCCCTATGACCAACATTTAGTTGTTTTCAACTCCAAGTGGGCGGCGCCTAACTCATTTACTGTTTTTGCATCGCAAGGCAGTCCGTCTGCATTCACACTGAAGTAAACTGCACCAGAGTTCATGTGCAAGAGTACAGACACCCTCGTTCTAGAGACGACCAGAGGTCTTTCGCTCGGTCTAACCCAGAGTTCAGGTGAGCTTTCACACCTGCAGAACCAGGAGGACCATCCAAGAGACGGTTGCTTTTGAACAAAAGGTTTCAAAGGTTTATTTTGGTTTTGAGAAGAAAAACTGTGACCTTAAAAAAAAAAAAACAACCTGCCATGCAGCTCAGACTCACTGAGGAGGTTCACGTCAGTGAAAATCTTATTTAGCAAAAAAAAAGGATGTAAAAACAGAGGGGGTTAGGCAGGAAACTAGAAACATGGACAAAGACTTACACCACAGCTCATAATAGTAACTACAGCACTGGGATTCTCCACAGCAGTGTCCAGCCTCACAGAAGTAGGTCTGGTTGTTCACGCCCTCACAGCGAAGCAGGTTCTGCAAAAGGAGGAGGAGAAACACGGTCACTTCAAGTAAAGTAGACGATAAATCAAGACCTAAAATGAAAACTATGTTTAAAGCAGCACTGTACTTTGGCCTTTTGTGCTTGCAGCTGTATGTGCACGGCAATAAGCAGAGTTCCTGCCTGATTGTTGTTTACAGTACACATCCTTCACCTCTGTGGTGTCAGAGTTCTGCCCGCCACTTGTTTTGTAGTCTAGATTGACAACACAGCGAAGGTGACTCCTCAGACAAAAATGTCATCACTTGGTCATTTCACCCTCTCGTATTTCGGTGAAGTCTTAGGATGAAGGCCAGCAGGTGCTGACAGATGATCCACGGCGGCTTCATGAGTGTCCCGATACTGACCAGGTCTAATTAAATCCCATCCGACCATTCCCATAGCGTCCTCCAAAAATGAGAAGAACGCACTTATCACACTGACTTCAAACACACTTCCAAAAGTTCTGATCCAGTTTACTAAGAGAAACCGGTCAGGCTGCAGAGACAGAATCTACATAAAAATGAAACTCAGTAAAGCAGAGGGACGAGGACAAATCTCTGAGGGTATTACTGCATCAAATAAAACAGCGTACTGCATTTATTAACAAGACTAAAGAGAAGAACTTGATAAAAAATGTGTTAAAACAGTTTTACTGTTTGAAATCAGCCCTTTACAGAAATAGAGAAAGTTATTAAATGAAGGTCATATCACTTCCAGACCTCAAAGCTTCAGCTGTGTGCCGAGTTACTGGGAGCTAGTTTAACTTCTAAAATACTGAATCCATTTCAATTCATAAGTTTAAGATTATTATTATTATAATAATAATTCTACATTAGTTTGTCAAATATCCAATCTGATATCAATTTACTCATGAAAACCAGATTCTACGTGACTGTTTCAACTTAAAAAACCCTGAACTTTACTGAATAAAGCTGAATTCTTTCCTTGGAAACCAACAGAAAAGCAAACATTTCTCCCCAAAAACAACTGTTTTTATGAATCAGCTTGCTTTTGTAGACGTGACTATTACTTTACTGCGCCGTGTTTGGTTTATTTTTGGACTGTTTTGGATTTTATTTGATTTTTTTAAATTTCAAATATTAATCAATGCAAAAAAAAAAGATTTATCAAACTCGTTACAGAAATGCATGAAATAAGCGACTAAATTAGCATTTTAAGAAATTCATGAAATGCATAGATTAAAAAAACAGACAAAAAGAAAGATACACCAAGTTACATTTGCTTAATTAAATATAGTGATCATTAACTAAAGACATGCTGAGCTTAGTGGGATGAAGCGAGTTTATATAATCCCACCCCTACTGAGTTGATTAGATAGTTTTGCATAGTTTTCGTAATCCGGTTCTGATCAGGTAGATTATTTTCAAATTACAAAATCCAGTGCATATTGATTATCATCTGAAAACATCCCTTCATGATTTCATTCATAAATCACACATCATGTCACAAATATGTAATACTAATTGATTACAATCACAAACAACTTCATATGAATCCAGATATCATTGCTGTACACATTTCAGATCAAGTTATCAAGTAACACAATCCAAGTGCTTATTGATTATCCTGAGAAAGAATTCTTACATCCTATCAGTGAACGTTAATGATTCACACTTTAGATAACCATCATGTAATAACCATTGATTATTATTAGAACACATTTATTATCACATTAAACCAGTGATTATTGCTACACATTGCAGATCAAGTAAAGAAAATCAATGGTTTATAGATTGTCATTTAAAACATTTCAGTGATCATCATTGCACATTACAATGTAACACTAACTGAGCTTTGATTATTTCACCAAAATAAAGTTCACACATGTATTTGGAATTATTCAAACACCTGTTGATCCTTAACTCATCTTATCTTCATATCATGAAATCAGAGTTTCTTTATACATTTTCTTGAATATTTGGATATTTGAACATTGTTTGAGCTCATTACGTAACCCGTTCCAGAGTTTAATGCCACACACCGACACACAGAAACTTTTCTTTGTGGTTCTTATCAGTTTGATCTTGAAGTTCCTACATCCCCAGTTTGAAGCCTCCTTCATTTTCTAAGAACTGTTTTTGGATGTTGAATGGTAACGATTTCCCGCTAGCTATGTATAGAAGTAGCGCAGTGTAAAAATCCACAAGGTCATAAAGTTTTAAAAGTCTGGATTGATAAAATAAATTCTTTGTATGATCAAGATAGCTTTAAAGTAAAAAGACAAGATGTTATTCCCCCAAATTTCTATACAGTAGGTCAAATATGGTAATATTAAGGAGCAGTACAATAAATATCTACTGTTGTATTCTATTATAGGTTTAGATTTATTTATGATTGAAACACTTTTGGAGACTTTAGATTGTATGTGTCTGATGTGTTGCTTCCAACTTGGTTTGTCATCGATTAAAAACCCCTAAGAATTTGATTTCTGTAACACTTTTAATTGAGACATTATTCATTTTAATTGAGAGCTCAGTATTGGCGTAGCTGTTACCAAAAAACATCACTTTGGTTTTATCTAGGTTCAATAATAATTTGTTGTAAATCATTCCTGATTTTATCTTGTTTAACTTTGTGTTCTTCTGGAAACAAAAACAAAACATGGTGCAGTTTCAGGAAGGAGCTGCTGATGCCAGTGCCACTTATTCAGAGTTATGCTTTCAATCCATCAATTTAGCAATGATACAGTCTAAAAAGTATCCCCCGACGAGCCCTTTGAAAGGCCAACGACAGTTTTTATTGATTTATTTTACTATTGTCTGCAGACTCAGTTGTCATTTTGTGCCCTCAGGTAAAAAAGAAAAAAAAATTAAAGCATCCCAGAAGTTTTAAGGGAAACAAAGATGCTGAAAATATTCCTTCATATTTAGCAGATTCATTAGAGATACAACTTGCCTCACTCCACCAATGGAAAACTAGGGTTCATTCGTTTCTAGAAATATCTGCAAGCCTGAAGAACCTCAGTCATGAGAGCGAGACGCTTTCAGACGTGTGTCAACCCACAAAATCCTTCAGGTTTTAATGCATGAATTAATTCAGAATAAAAGCAGATCGGATCAGAAAACTGAACAAACCCCAACAGAAGTCGACTGTCTGAACTCCAACAACATGTTGTCTTGTGTCAACTGTCAATACAGCAAATGAGCAGCATGGACAACCAAAACCAGCCATCCACACTGTGAAAAGCCAACAGGTGGAAGAACACAGGGTGGATGGTCAATAGGAAGGGCAGAAAAAGTTGTTCAAAAAGTCCAGTCGGATCTGTTCAGTCACCTCAGAGTGCAGAAGAAGATGAGAAAGTGGGGTTTCCATTACCGGCGGAGCTCCTGCATCCAGGGACATGAAGAGTCCTGATCCAGAAACTGGAAGCAAATGCTGAGCCCGTCTGTTTCTTTGCTTCTCGACCCTACCCACACACCAACCCTCAGCCCACTCCAACGCAGCCCAAACACTGGACACGGATTGCTTTACGGAAATTTCCAAGCTCCAGCAGAGCTCCAAGCTACTCCTCTGCAGGATGATCAGGCAGTGAGAAAGCGAGAGGCAGAAACACAGATCAGTGACACACCAGACCCGAACATCAGAAAACGCTGACAGGGAGAAGAAGTGCAGGCCTGTTTATCAACACGACATTCCTGAAAAGCCAGCTGGGCACAGGACGATTTCACGGCATCTCCTGTTTCTCATCTCGGTGAGACTTGTTTTCCTCACATCTGCCTGCCAGACAGGACGCTCAGTGCGGGACGGCGCAGGATTCACAGAACAAACACATGCAATAACCAAGGGAAACAAAAACGTCTGCTCTAAACAAAACAATCTCAGCTTGTCTTGGCAAACAACCGACTGAGCAACGAATCCGCAAAGACCAGATTCCCATCTCCCTTTTGAGTATGCAACAACCAAACAATCCACCTCTCTCATGCTGAAACGCTGATTAAAGACTGATCTGGTTACTGAAGCGACTGCAGCGCTGCAACATAATATGCCTTAATAAGAAGCTGCTGAAAAGAGTTGAAAATCTCCTCAGAAACGGCGACAGGACGTGAACTTCGTTAGGTCCTTGGGCATAGACCTGATCCACCTCACAGTCCTGCCCACACCCCCTCTTCAATATTCTTTGGCTCAGCCACAAAAAGTATCTCTGATCAAAATGAGGCACAGCGCTGACACTGATGAACCCTTGAAACCCAACATCTGAGGAGCTGGAGGGATCGCTCAAGAAACAATGGCGTTTCCTGTCAAAAAACCCATCAACCACTGCTGGGACGCCTGAACGGTAAGAACTGGACTTGGGGGACCAAAGTTGTGCATCATGTGCAGGAGGGACAAGTGAAGGTAGTCTGTGTGCACATGAGACCTTCTTACTAAACCCTCTTAAGAACTACTTTAAAGGCAGCGCTCAGTGAAACAAGTCTTTGACTGGTTACTTTTTGTGTCTGAAAAAGGTGCATTTATTGGACTCAAACTTCGGTTCGTGTCAAAGTTAAATCTCGGCTGTGGAAAAGGACTGAAAATCCAAATGTACGAGTGACCACGTGTCCCTCTTGACTGCCCAGCAGCTGAATCTGTTGCCCCGTTAATGGACACGGCATTCTGTGGGGTCCTACAGGATCTCAGAGGGTCGTGCAGATTCCCACGCTCTGCACAAGCATGAAACGGCTCTCAAGTCTTTTAAACGCACGCATTTAGCAAAAAACAGCAAAACAATATCATCAAATGTGAATCATGTGCTTTAGCAGGGAGCCCCCATACTAATTTCCATGTCAGACAAATCAACAACATGCCTAAGTTAGGACTACAGTACCTCTCTGTGACCCGCACTGTCCCACATAAATCTATGCTCCCACATTTGCTTGGTTGGGTTTTGGTCCCCCTAAAACAAACAAAAACAAAAGAAGGAAAAACGGCTCAATTATTTTAGAAAGTGATTCATTTATGACAACTGATGGAAAACAAATGCATTCAAGCAACTTCTTCACTAACAGCCGTACAGATTGATACAAATGATGAGCATCTTCGTTTGAAAAGGTTCCAACTTAGATCTTTGTTGTCATATTTATTATAAACACACACACACATCCTTTACCTCATCCCAAATTACCCAAACCACTTCCACTGACTACTCTGGTCTGCCATTTTTCTAGAAAACCTTCAAAGACCAACTGTCCTCTGTGAACAAACACGCCATCCTCATTAGAAAGGGCTGAGCTCTAGACCCGATATCTGACCACTTCTCAGCTCATTGATGGACCATCTATTAAAAAAAGCCTCCCTCTGCTCCATTTAGCAAAGAAAACTGTCGCAACACATTCTGCACACAAGGTGTTAACCAGCCAGAAAAGTGCTGCCACTTTCAAAAGAGAACTGCAACACTGATACCCGTTAGCTTTCACGCTTAAAGTTGGACTGTTGCCATTCTCCTGAGGTTTCTTTCACTTTTTGATTCAACCAGACTGCATGTGTGTGGCTGTGGATGTGCATCTGCACTGACATTGACTGGAGGGGCCTTATGAGTCACAGGCTGCAGTCAAGCAGAAGTAGAATTACTTCTACAACAGCATTACTTAAGTAACC
Organism: Oryzias latipes; assembly: GCF_053564925.1. Lineage (NCBI taxonomy): Eukaryota > Metazoa > Chordata > Actinopteri > Beloniformes > Adrianichthyidae > Oryzias > Oryzias latipes. Next base: position 164,372 of record NW_027616337.1, read on the forward strand.
AAACAATGAATTATAAAACAGGTAAGAAGTCCTTGGAAACACATTTACAGCCGATTTTTTGTTTAATCTTCTAAAGAAAAATACTTTAACAAAAAAAAAATGCTTTTAAAACAAAATTTTTAAAAAAGTTACTAGAGTACGTTTGCTGGTGGCTGGGTGTCTCAATTGGCCGCGTGTTAGTAACTTCATGGGAACCTATTTTTGGTTGCCCCAGGGGCCGCGATGATCCTCATCCAGTGTGGGTCCTTGGTCAGGACCCCTTATGCTACTGTCCAGCTATGTAACCACAAAAGACCCCAAGACTGGGGCCCCCTGTGCCGGTCCCCAGCACGGAGAAAATACAGGGTTGTGTCAGGAAGGACTCCAGCTGTAAAAATCTCTGCCAAACCAGCTGAGCCAATTAGTGAAAGCCGGTTCTGTGCTGTGGCGACCCCTGAAGGGATATGGCAAAAGGTGAACAACCACAAGTAAGAACATTTATATTGTTGGTATGTTTATTGCCTTAAAAAATAAACTAAAAATGCTGGTGTTCTGAGAGCAACCGTCGCCCTGCAGTGATATGCCTTTGTTACAGCTGACCTCTCATTATGAAATCAGTAGTCACAACCAGAATGTGGATCTGTCTACACCTGGAGCAGCGAGAGGCGGAGCTGCAGGTGAACCTCACAGCATTAATGCTGACATTAAAGTGGACACAGAATGCCAAGGATTATGTCACAGGATTTCTAAAGCATGAAAGTGGGTGAAGGCCAGAGCTGTCTTTAAAAACACCTTCTGTTCTGTTCCTGGGATCACTCATGAAGAATCGCGAGACTTTAAAGAATCAAATCAAACTTTATTTATAAAGCCCTTCAGAAATATGTAACACAAAGTGATACATGAACAACATTTTCAATGTTCGTAATAACCAAAAGCAAGACCAAACGCTTTCCAAAAAAGAGTTTGTCTCTACCTTTAGTGATAACAAGTCAAACCCTGATATCTACTATAACCTGACACAAACTTTAACAGAAATGTTAGCCTGCTAAGTGTTTTTCTAGCTTGCAGCGTTGCGGGGCCTGTTAGTAACGTGAACGCGTGTGATGTTTGTCAGGACGGTCGCTCGAATGTGAAAAAAAATCTTCTTAAAGAACTTTGGTAACCTGAGAGAAGGCGAGGAGTCCGCAGCAGACACGCAGACTCCGGAAAATAAAAACACCTTAGCCATGCTAACTGGGTTAGCCACGGAAGCTAACAGGCTGCTCACCCGGAGAACCTCTTTGCTTCTCTCGGCTTTAGGCGACACAAGCCGTCAGAAAACAACATTCTCCGAGCTCGCTCGGACTCTTTAGTAACTCAGCCGGGGGTCAGCTGATAGCTCGTCATATGTATGTGGGGCTCAACTTACCTCCTCCGCCGCTGACTCCGTGGGAGAGACGGAGGCGACAGCAGCTTGTAAAAATAATCCCATATTTAGGAGAAAAACATTCAATCCAGGAGAAAGCGGAAGCGCGGAGTCATGAGCAGGCCGACTCTCGAACAGTTTTTTACAGGGAAAACATCGGGCTCCGGGCTGGCTCGCGTCGTGTCGAGAGGCCGCCGCCTCCTCTGTGCTCAGCCGGTGCTCCGGATGCAGCTGTTGCACGAGGCGTTCCCCGGAGAGGACTCTCCGCTCCGGTCAGCTGGGTGTGGTGTGGTCACCGAGCCCGGATCCATGTGCGCAACGTGACAGGCGGACCGCACCGCGGAGCAGAAGTTGTTTTGCGGACTGGAACGTGGTTGGTCAGCTCGAACCAGCTGCAGAGATATTGACCAATCATCGAGCAGTGCGCGTGAGCACCAGGCCTATTTTTCATGTCCATTTATGAGCGTGTTTTTTTCTTCTTCGTCTTAAGGCAGTCAGGTGAACAAAAACATAGCTTGGATAATAATGGAAATCATTTTTGTTTTAAAATGTCTGTGCGGGTTCAGGACAGGATGTTGAACCTCTGGTCAGCCGGACTCCAAAATGTTCATGTAGAAGACGTTTGACTGCACAGCCAGTCCACCTACAGATCTACTTGACTTTCCGTCTATCTCATAATAAATGGTTATTTAGCGTTTTACTGCCTTCTTAGAAGGTCCAACGCACTTCACCGTCTCAGTGCCATTCACCCACACAATCGATGGAGTGATGTGGGGTTCAGTGTCCTGCCTAAGAACTCTTTGACACATGGGCGTGCAGAGCGGGAACCGAACCCACAACCTTCCAATCAGAGGTTGACCACTCTACCTCTCCACCATGACCCACATTATTTAATTAAAATAATACTTTGTAGATCAAACACTCTACGGAAACACTTCAACTTCCTGGCAGCATCCCCGTTGATCCTTTAAAATCCTCCTGCCACGTTTGCAGCCAACTTTTGTCCAGAAATAAGTAAATTAATTCCAGAATTGAGTTTAAGCAGGAGGGGCGCACTGACAGTTGTTTGCTCCTTCCATCTCCACGACCATCAGAAGACTGCAATTGGGCCGGGACAAAATAAAGTTTAAAACTGTTAGGTGTACCAACCTAACCACTTTTGCTTCCCCCACCACCCCAAAGACTTTTCATAATATTGGAAAAAAAAAGTCATAAACATCAAAAAGGTTTTCGATACACTGCTGAATGCTTTTATTTTTGGTGTGAAATCTGACCTTTTAACATGGAAGTCGATGGGAAATTACTCCTGTCCGTGACCAACATCAAGTGGTATTTTGAGGAACTGCAACATCTGATACTTCCTTGTTTTACTTCCAATTTGGAAAGTGTACTTTGAGGTTTAAATGAGCTCCTCCTAATATTCTGTAAAATTATTAAAGAATTGAAAGCCATGATATAAAGTATTTGCGAAGGATCACAGTTTGGGGTGTATTTTCCCTTGGAATAATCACCAATCCCTTTCATGCGGCTCTCTGTATGGTATCCCCAGAAGACTAAAAACATCCTTCTCTGTCTGTGTGGGAACTGGACTTCCAGCGCAGACTTTAGAGGTGCCCTGGCGGACCACGTCTTTGTTCAGGGAATGCTCCGACAAGCTCATGCCTTTTGTTTTTGCCAGGGCTCTCATCGAGCGGTTAAAGTGTGCGGATCCGGTGAAATACAGAAGTGCGCAGGCAAACTCGTCGTAAGGCACTATGATGATGTCCAACCTGCGATGACGGTGGCCCGGCAACCGGCACACACCCATGTATTTTTTCTGCTCTCCATTCTCCTCGTGGCTCACCAAATCGTCTGTCAAAAACCCTAAAATGGCAAAACTTTGTCACCCTCTCCTACATGAAAATCCAATAACATTGCTTACAAATGAATAAGATTACCATCATCATGGAGGATTTGTAACACTTTGCTGAAGACGCCTCTGTGGGACTTGCCATCAGGGTGAGTGATGAGTACGTCCACGTCTCCACAAGTCGCCTTTCCCCGACGGTAGGAACCACAGGCGACGGCCACGAGTCCCGGATCCAAGGTTCTCACAGCTTCCCTCACCTGCACAGAAGAAGCCGTTGCATGACTAAAGTTCTGGGCCTTTTAAAAACTTGACCACAATTAAAAAGATTTTCCGATGCTTTCTAAACCAATGTTCTATTCCCAACCTAACATGGACAAGGTAAATGTTTAAACGGAGGAATCTGACTTTGATGAATTAAATGAGCTCATTTCAAATGTAAGGCTGCTGCAGGTTTCATAGTGAAATCGGGGCAAGAAATGACCAAAGAAGCAGGAAATGAAAGAATTGGGCTTGGAGAACTTCTCAAGTAATGACGTTGATTGATGTCAGGTCTGCTACATGATCATCTTTACTGGGTTTTCTTATAGAGACAAAGGAAAAAAGAAGCCCTTTGATAAACATACAAAGATTGAGAATTTTTTTTCCAAAAATGTTCCTCAACCTAAAAGTACAAGGACTTTCTCCAGAGCAGAATATCATAAACATTTCCAGAGAAATCTGTGCATCAGGAGCAAAGTCTTCATCCCTGATGGGCATGATGATTGGGTCACTGACATTCCTGAAAACTCCAGGAATCTTCCAGAGATGTTTGTGAGTAGACTCCAGCCCTCTGGTTTCTTCAGGGCTGAAAAGTGAAAGTTTCTTTACGTGAAAAAAGAGACCCTTTCCTTTTGCAGTCTTCCTCTGGTGCCCCCCACCAGCAAATGCTTAACTTTTCCCCCTTAAATATGGAGGCATCCTTGCAAAGCACATTATTTCGCAGACCAAGGACACACACATGCTTTTGTCATCTTCTTCGCGTCTAATCTCTCACTGGCAGCTTTGATGGAAAGTGAAAATCCCGGTCAGCAGCTCTTTGACAGAGAAACCAGCAGTTATCTGGCCAACTTAAGAGCAGTCCAGGTTTGGAGTTTCCTTTTCCCCTTTGGGACGCTGCTCTCTGTTTTTTACATCATCGTGCAGCAAAGCTACAGCAAACATTTTCCAACCTCAGGGCTTCAATTCACAAATGGCTGATGGTTCAAAGGAGGATCCCATCACCTGCATAGGAATGCAGCCTAACATTTGTAGGAGTCAATGTTTCAGTCATCATCACAGAACAAAGCAAGCATTTGATGGGTCAAATGAAGATTTATTACCACTTTTTCGATAGCTGCTGCCTCCTCTCTGGGCATTCGCTCTAGAAAGTCATTGTAGTGCTTCAGGCCAATTTTCTGAGTAGCGCTCAGGCGAGCTTTGGTGCGGATGTCCTCCAGGGTGCGAAATCCCTGACAGCAAAAAAGACACTAAATTCCTCTGGAGACTGCTGGTATTCAACAAGAAAACTTAATGACAAAAAACTCAGTTTCTCTGAGTTAAAAAAAAACATTTCACGAGTCTTTAAAACAAACAAAAACAACAGCTAAATATCCTGTTTCCCAGCTGGAACTGGAGCAGCTCCATAAATCCCAAAGTTTGGGATGAAACCACCTCCGTTAGTATTACAGAGGAATGACATGGCAGAGGCCGTAGGCTGTGTTTTCACCTGTTGGTACCACAGCTGTGCAGTCTTGGCTCCTGCCCCCCAAATGTTGGTGAAAAGCTCCAACACTGGCACGGCCTCCCCGATGTGATCCAGCTTACGCAAGTGGCCGCTCTCCATTATTTCATCGATCTTGTCGGCCATGCGCTTTCCAATTCCCGGGATCTGGCATGCTTCCTAGAGAAAGTGATTTGAAATGAGAAAACGAGAGAGTTGATTACATGCTAAAAACCAGTGGAACCAGCAGCTCTTAAAGCAAGCTCTACCTGATATGAAGTCACTGGCTTGTGGTAGCTTTTCAGTGCATTGACAGCCTTGGAGTACCCCAAAGCCCTCCACTTGTCCCCCTGATGTGTGTAGGCCTTAGCCAGTAACTCCAGCTTGTCTGTGATGTGCTTATTAAAGTTATTAGTCTTAGACTTGGAAGACTGAGCACAGACCCACTTCCCTGGGACCGTTTTCTCCACGACAGCCTCTGGATCAGGGTTTCCACTTGCGCCTGGGCTCTCTTCTTCGGGGTGCTGACCAGTGATTAGAGCTACAAGGTCGCTCTGGGAGACGCAGTCTTCCTCCCCACCCACCTCCTCTTTAGTGTCTGGGATTGTCTGCTAGAAAGGTGTTAAGATAAATCGTGATGAAAAGCTTATCTTTGACAGGTTCATCTGAGAATGCTGTGACCTGGAAACAGACCGTGAGTGCAGCTTCCTCCTGCTTGGTTTGAAGAGTCTCTGGATCTGGGAAGTTTTCTGCAATCGATTTGAAATCCGCTTGTTTTTCACTCACACTTTCCAGCTTTGATTCTGAGCTCCTGGGTGGACAATATATTTAAAAGATGTAAAGCATATACCAATATGTCATTTATGTATGAAATCATGTGTTTTGATATGCATGAAAGAAACATCTTGAACTATGAACACTAGAGGTTTAAAAGAATACAGAAAAAACCTGATCTGAGACAAAAACTCCAAAAGAAAATGTAAAGATGACCATGAACCTCTTGGGTAAAAGAAGGCTGTATCCATCCATATCCAGGAGTTGAAGGCTGTATCCATCCATATCCAGGAGTTTCCGCTCACTAATGCACATGCTCAGCCAGCTGCATTTCACCAGATGAACACCAGAGGGCAGGCCATCCACTTTCAGCAATCGCAGAACCCTGTCTCCATCCATGCTGTCATCCACCACAACATGAGTGACAGCAGCACACAATGAACTCTCCAACTGTCCTCCCATCTGCTGAATTTGTCTCTGGAATATCTGGCACCTCGCATTTCCAATCCCAGCAGGCAGAAGGTACACTGTCAGTCTGCTAAAAGGGTTTCCCCCCTTAACCTCTATTTCGTCAGGTTTCTTCTTCATCGGAGGGGCATCCTGTCCCTGTAGCACTTTGGCTCTTTTAACTTTGGGGAAAGCCTTCATGATCCCATGACGGGGCTCCATCTCTCCATCTGAGAAGAGGAACGGCTGGCCTGCACACAGACCAGAAGACTACATGAGCCAAAGATAAATAAACGGGTTGGTTTCTCATCAAGCAACCTTTGAACACTAAATTCCAAATACAGAAAAGGGAGAATTTAGATGGACGGGAACATGTTTTTCTGGCACAGACTGTGTCTGTGGCAAGTAACTGGGCGGAGGTAAAGGGCTGTAATATGGAGTTAGAATAAATATATCAGCGTAATAGCAAATGAGCTGGAAGGTCTGCGTAAAGCATTGTCCTTCCAAATAATCCAGAGATTTTTGAGTTTTTAGAGAAATTCACTTCACATCCTGTTTATGTTCATTTGAGAGCAAAGCCAGAAAAAAAAATGTTTTGCGAGTTTTTTAGTTGGTGAAAACGTAAAAGTAGAACTTTATTTTAGGACTCAACATACTGGAACAACAAAGACGAGGTTTGTCATTTCAAGAAGCACAATAATAGAATTAAAACTCGGTTTGAAAAAATAGTATTTCTAAAGAGGAAAAATCAAATTAAAGTACAAAAGAAAAGGATAAACTTGCTAAATTACAGTATAAAAGAAGTTAATATCTTGCATGCAGACAAATAAAACATAAAAAGACGATCATTGAAGTTAAAATTGATTGAAAAGTAAGGGAGGATAGCATTTTTCTCTCTTTTAGACAAGATTCAGGGCCTGGCACAACATACTATTCTTTAAACAGGTTAATTTTCTGAATTGTATTATAGTGTTTCCTTTAAAACCGTAATTAATATTTTTGTAAATATCCAGTCACAATGGTGAAGGACTATATAAGGCCAACAATATTCCTCCGCTTGTTGTAAATGGCTAGCTGCTCATTCACACCGAATGACGATGAAAACAGAAAACAGTTTTAATTTGATCCCTTTCTGTTTTATCTGCAGTTTGATGCAAATTGAAATATTTCTACATTTTGAAATAAAACCGAACATTTGTTGCTTAAAACAACTGTACTATAAAATATTAGCTCTTACCCTGTTACAAACACAGGTGACCTGAAGCGGAAGTTGTTCCTTCTATGAATGCTTCATTTCCGGGTTGAGGTCACAAAAATAATGCGTTTTAATTTATTTGTATTTCACTAATAATGTTAATTATTATCTTATATTTCATATAAGACAATACTAAGAAATAGTTTTATCGTTCAAAATTAACTACACAATAACATTTTCGCGCCACTTGTTTCCGTGGTAACCGCCTGAGAGACGGAAGTGTAAAATGGCAGAGCTGCAAAGCTGGACCGAAGTTTTGAAGTCATCGAGAAAAACGGCGCTCATACAGGGTGGTAAGTTAAAAAAGATACAATACTCTTTAAATAAATAAAAACATTTTAAAATGTATTAACCTGACGTAATTACCTTTCCTAAAGTTGGACTTCACTTCATAGCTAATCATGTTGCTAGGCAACAAGCTAGCTGTCCCTACAGTTCCATCTACGTTAATACCAGAATCTCGAAAAGACAGACTCGAGCAGATGCGTTCGTATTTACAAAATACTAACAGTAACAGTACTTTAGATATTCTATGTGACGCTCCACGTTACTTAAGAAACTCCGAATCTATGAAAATAGCAACAACAAGCTAGAAAATAATATCATGAGAAAAACAAGTCACAGCAGCTCAAGTGTCAGTGAATCCTGAGCCTCATACCACTCAACCTGACCATGAAGATGCTCCTGTTTGCTAATAATGCTTTTTGTTCACAAGAACATTAAAGCTCTTTCAGACGGCGATTTAAATGAGACATCAAAAAACATCTTTCGACCCAAGTTAGTATTGTTTAGTTTGATTATAAACCCAAACTGCATTTTTTATTAACAGACCGAAAGCAAATCTACGATTAGTAATTAAATGGGAGGAGTTTGAAAGGGCAGTATTTGGACAACAGATGCGCTGATTGGATGGGGACCCAAATCTAAAGTATTTGTACCAAACAATGAAAGTGCATTTTAATTCTGAACCCACACAAGTTCTGATCAGATATCCGTCTGTGCCATAGACCATTCCACTGTTTTCACAGGCTTTTATTGTTGCAAAGGTCTAGGGCAAATACTAAACACGTTTCTTCAAAATTCCTTTATGTTACATACAGCTGGCATGAATCAGAAATTCATGTGTCCTTTTTTACTGCACTTATACAGATAAACTATGTATTTTAATTATATACACTGTGTGTGTTTTGCCTTCTAATATTTTTATTTTAGGGTGGTAATGATGAAGATTCTTACCTTGCATTTATCTGCTAATTCAACCTAAAAGTAGAAGAGTTTCTTTTTTTTTTATTGGCAAATGCCTCTCCCCACTTATTGTTTAGAGCAGTGTTTTTCAACCTTTTTTGAGACACGGCACACTTTAACCTTGAAAAAGATCCCGCGGCACACCAGCATCCAAAAAAATAGATAAAAAAAAAAAATAAAAAAATAAGCTCATAGTCTGTATTGATCTACAGCCGCTCTGCAATCTCACATGCATTTTTGTGATAATTGTTGCATAAAAAGCTGGAAGCTGCAGCTGTTTTTTTCTAAAAGATGTATTAAAAATTTAGTCAAAAGATTCAAAAACTGTTTGATGTGTGTTCGTTGTTTTAAGACGTTAAGAGGAGAGACTCATTGTGCGCTAAGACAGTCACTATACTGCATCATGGGAGATGTAGTGCCGATAATGCGCCGACCGCAGAAAGACCAGCGTCTTTGAGCTTCATTGTTTTGTTCACTTGTTCCACAGTCTGATACCAGATTCTGTGGAAAGCTACACCGCTAAAGACGAGCTTTAGCTGGTATTTTTCTTAGAACAGAGAGACTTTTTTGCGCTAAATCGAAACAAGGAAGCGAAGACTTTAACCACTTCTGATTGGTCATACTGATGACATGTGATTAAGCCTTCAAGAATGATTGGTGGAGACAGTTAAAGGGGCGGGACTTTTCCTTACACAGTTATAGCTGCAGCTAACGGTATCCCGTTATTCTTATCAAAATGTCTTTAAAAGAATCATATAAACACAAAGAAAAAATAATTTTATGATATTTCATATTTTTAACTTCTATGTGTTTTACCAGGGCCTGTTTGGATGAACAAAGAGCTGATTTCCTGGAGATGTTAAATGTTTTTAGATCAGTTAATGAGGGCAATTTCTCACGGCACACTTGACCATCTCCCACAAAAACACTGGTTTAGAGCAAATGCTTAAACAAGTTTCAGCTTCAAGTGATGAATAAAATTTTGTTGTGACTGCATGTAAATATTTAGGCCCCAATGGTTTTCATCGGTGTTCAAAAACAAACAAAAATCAAATGTAAATCAGTTTTTCGTGGTGGTCAGTTAAACAGCGGGGGGGGGGGGGGCCGCAGTTGTAGTGGGTTTCTACCCGGACATCTCCGTCCCTGCTCGACACTTTCTGATTATTTTTGTTGAAAGAGATAAATAAACATAACATAACCTCACAGCTTGAGATTTTTATTTAGTATTTCTCGTGAACACTTTTGATTCTACCTGCAGGTAAGCGGAAGATCCACTATCTCTTCTCTGATGGGAAAGAGATGGCAGAAGAATACGACTTGAAGACAGACGAACTTATTAGTGAGGATCAAATGTAGCTTTTCTGCAGCATGAAGGTACTGGCGCCGGCGGTAGAGTCAGGATGAGTCTTCTGAATGTGTTTCAGTGCGGAAATGGCGCCATAAAAGCCCACTGGGAGCTCAAAGCCCCTGGCAGGTGGAGGTTGGGGAGCCGCTGGTCAACACCCCGGGATCTCAGGACTCGGACATAATCAGAGAGAGCTGCTCCAATGTGGGTTTTTTTTTTTTTCTGCTTTTATGTTGACCTGACCTCAGCTTAGTAATGATTGGGTTTGCAGAGCTCAGCAGCGTTTTCTCTGGTTTCCACAGCCTGTTTTCAGTGGAGAATCCGGAACCTCGCCTACCAGAAAGATGTCTTCAGTGTTTTTGTGGAGCCGTCTGAAAGATGTGTCGTCATCTTCTTCCTCTTTCGGCTTCTCCCATCAGGGGTCGCCACAGCGAACAAGTCGCATGGTAAACTTGGCAATGTTTTACGCCGGATGCCCTTCCTGACGCAACCTTCTCAAACCGGGCTTGGAACCGGCACAGGGGTAGAGAAGGGAACAGGGAGCAGCCCGGAGTCGAACCCTGGTTTCACGGACGGAAGGCGCCGCAAACCAGCACGAGCTAAACCGGCTCCCATGTGTCGTCATAAAGACCTCAAACAAAAAGTACCTTCCTGCGCTGCACACTTGTTGCATGCAATGTTCAGACTCTCCCTATAGATGGCGCTGTAGACAAACCATCCGCGTTGCTGCCGGCGCACCGTGCGTTTGTAATCCTGCATGTGTCTTTGCAGGTATTTTAAAAAGTTCTGTATTCCTGATCTTGATCGATGTTGTCTGCCTCTGGAGAGCGCCGCCCTCAGCTTCACACACGCCAACAACACGCTGATCGTCAGTGTGAGTTTCTCACACTTTGCTTTTTAATCTGGAAAAAAAA